>NW_026890973.1:0-26298 GCF_015708825.2 Lethenteron reissneri
ACAGCTTCCCACACCTGACCGCCACGCTCCCACGCCCCCTTCATTCTTTTGTTCAGAAGAAGAGCCACACCCTGTTGTTTGGCAGTCTCCTGCCCCGAGTAGAGGACTGTCCCCCCTCATGGTGGCAGGAGCCAGAACCGGCCACCGGACCTCCTGAATGCCACAGAGATCCAGGCGGTACCGGTCCAGCTCCTGACAGAGGAGTGGCAGCCTCTCCTCCGCAGTGAGCGTTCGAACATTCCACGCGGCCATCCGCAATGGTTTTTGTTGTTTCTGGAGGAGCCGAGGGTGAAAATTCAATCTCTGGCTCCGCCAAATGGGGTTTGGACAGGAGACGTCATAAAAGCCTGACCCCCCGGGGCCTCCGGCACAAGCTTATTAGTTACAGGTTCATGTTTAATTCGTAGTTTAGTGGTGGTTAATTGAAGGTGGATGGGTTACCAGCCCCTCGCACCTGTCCAGAGCCCCGTTTAGCCACTGTGATGGTCACAGACGCCATGAGGGGAGAGGCCAATGGGCATTGGCCCTCCCCCACAGCACTGCCCACGACAGACACAACATAGACACAGAGAGAGACACAGAGAGAGACACACAGAGAGACACACACAGAGAGACACAGAGAGAGACTGAGAGAGACACACAGAGAGAGACACAGACACACACAGAGACACACAGAGAGAGAGACACACACAGAGACACACAGAGAGAGACACAGAGAGAGACACACAGAGACACGACACACACACAGAGACACACATAGACTCACAGAGACACGACACACACACACACAGAGAGACACACACAGAGAGAGACACACACACAGAGACACACAACAGAGACACAGAGAGAGACAAACAGAGACACGACACACACAGAGACACACAACAGAGACACACAGCAGAGAACACAGAGAGAGACACACAGAGAGAGACACACACAGACACACACAGAGACACAACATAGACACAGAGAGAGACACACACAGAGACACACACAGAGAGACACACACAGAGACACACAACAGAGACACAGAGATACACACAGTGACACACAGAGAGAGACACACAGAGACACAGAGAGAGAGACACAGAGAGAGACACACAACAGAGACACACAACAGAGACACACAGAGACACACAGAGAGAGACACAGAGACACACAACAGAGACACAGAGAGAGACAAACAGAGACACGACACACACACAGACACACAACAGAGACACACAGCAGAGACACACAGAGAGAGACACACAGAGAGAGACACACACAGAGACACAACATAGACACAGAGAGAGACACACACAGAGACACACACAGAGAGACACACACAGAGACACAACAGAACACAGAGATACACACAGTGACACACAGAGAGAGACACACAGAGACACAGAGAGAGAGAGAGACACAGAGAGAGACACACAACAGAGACACACAACAGAGACACACAGAGACACACAGAGAGAGACACAGAGAGAGACACACAGAGACACACAACAGAGACACAGAGATACACACAGAGAGAGAGACACAGAGAGAGAGACAGAGAGGACACACAACAGAGACACACAACAGAGACACAGAGAGACACACAGAGAGAGACAGAGAGAGACACACACAGAGACAACACAGAGACACACACAGAGACACACAACAGAGACACAGAGAGAGACACACACAGAGACACACACAGAGACACACAACAGAGACACACAGAGACACAGAGAGAGACACGACACACAACAGAGACACACACAGAGACACAGACACACACACAGAGACACACAACAGAGACACACACAGAGACACACACAGAGACACACAACAGAGACACGACACATACACAGAGACACACAACAGAGACACAGAGACACAGAGAGACACAGAGACACACAGAGAGAGACACACAGAGAGAGACACACAGAGACACACACAGAGACACAACAGAGACACAGAGATACACACAGTGACACACAGAGAGAGACACACAGAGACACAGAGAGAGAGAGACACAGAGAGACACACAACAGAGACACACAACAGAGACACACAGAGACACACAGAGAGACACAGGAGAGACACACACAGAGACACACAACAGAGACACAGAGATACACACAGAGAGAGAGACACAGAGAGAGAGACAGAGAGAGACACACAACAGAGACACACAACAGAGACACAGAGAGACACACAGAGAGAGACAGAGAGAGACACACACAGAGACACACACAGAGACACACACAGAGACACACAACAGAGACACAGAGACACAGAGAGAGACACACAGAGACACACACAGAGACACACAACAGAGACACACAGAGACACAGAGAGAGACACGACACACAACAGAGACACACACAGAGACACAGACACACACAGAGACACACAACAGAGACACACACAGAGACACACAGAGACACAACAGAGACACGACACATACACAGAGACACACAACAGAGACACAGAGACACACAGAGACACACACAGAGACACACAGAGAGAGACACACAGAGAGAGACACACACAGAGACACACACAGAGACACAACATAGACACAGAGAGAGACACACACAGAGACACACACAGAGAGACACACACAGAGACACACAACAGAGACACACAGAGACACACAGAGAGAGACACACAGAGACACACAACAGAGACACAGAGAGACAACAGAGACACGACACACACACAGAGACACACAACAGAGACACACAGCAGAGACACACAGAGAGAGACACACAGAGAGAGACACACAGAGACACAACATAGACACAGAGAGAGACACACACAGAGACACACAGAGAGACACACAGAGACACACAACAGAGACACAGAGATACACACAGTGACACAGAGAGAGACACACAGAGACACAGAGAGAGAGACAGAGAGAGACACACAACAGAGACACACAACAGAGACACACAGAGACACACAGAGAGAGCACACACAGACACACACAACAGAGACACAGAGATACACACAGAGAGAGACACACAGAGACACAGAGAGAGAGACAGAGAGAGACACACAACAGAGACACACAACAGAGACACAGAGAGACACACAGAGAGAGACAGAGAGAGACACACACAGAGACACACACAGAGACACACACAGAGACACAACAGAGACACACAGAGACACAGAGAGAGACACACAGAGACACACAGAGAGAGACACACAGAGACACACAGAGACACAGAGAGAGACAAACAGAGACACGACACACACACAGAGACACACAACAGAGACACACAGCAGAGACACACAGAGAGAGACACACAGAGAGGACACACAGAGACACAACATAGACACAGAGAGAGACACACACAGAGACACACACAGAGACACACAGAGAGAGACACAGAGAGAGACACACACAGAGACACACACAGAGACACAACATAGACACAGAGAGACACACAACAGAGACACACAGAGAGAGACACACACAGAGACACAACAGAGACACAGAGAGAGACAAACAGAGACACGACACACACACAGAGACACAACAGAGACACACAGCAGAGACACACAGAGAGAGACACACAGAGAGAGACACACAAAGACACAACATAGACACAGAGAGAGACACACACAGAGACACACACAGAGAGACACACACAGAGACACACAACAGAGACACAGAGATACCACAAGTGACACACAGAGAGAGACACACAGAGACACAGAGATAGAGGCACAGAGAGAGACACACAACAGAGACACACAAACGAGACACACAGAGACACACAGAGAGAGACACAGAGAGAGACACACACAGAGACACACAACAGAGACACAGAGATACACACAGAGAGAGACACACAGAGACACAGAGAGAGAGACAGAGAGAGACACACAACAGAGACACACAACAGAGACACAGAGAGACACACAGAGAGAGACAAGAGAGGACACACACAGAGACACACACAGAGACACACAACAGAGGACACACAGAGACACAGAGAGAGACAACACACAGAGACACACAACAGAGACACACAACAGAGACACACAGAGACACAGAGAGAGACACAGAGAGAGACACGACACAAACAGAGACACACACAGAGACACACCACACAGACACAACACAGAGACACACAACAGAGGACACACCACAGAGACCCACACAGAGGACACACAACAGAGACACGACACATACACAGAGACACACAACAGAGACACACACAGAGACACACACAGAGACACACACAGAGACACACAACAGAGACACGACACACACACAACAGAGACACGACACATACACAGAGACACACATACACAGAGACACACAACAGAGACACACACAGAGACACACAGAGACACACACAGAGACACACAACAGAGACACGACATACACAGAGACACACAACAGAGACACACACAGAGACACACAGAGACACACAGAGACACACACAGAGACACGACACATACACAGAGACACAACAGAGACACACAGAGACACACACAGAGACACACAGAGACCCAACGCCTCTGTGTCGAGAGAGAGGGGGGGGTTTGCTGCAGCAGAGACATTGTTAGCTGTCAATGACACCCCCCCCTCACACGTGACCCCCCCCCCCTCGCGTGTGACCCCCCCCCTCGCACGTGACCCCCCCCTCACACATGACCCCCCCCCCTCGCACGTGATACCCCCCCTCACACGTGACCCCCCCTCGCACGTGACCCCCCTCCCTCACATGTGATACCCCCCCCCCCCGCTGACGTGACGTCACGCGGCCACGTGGGAGCCAGGAAGTGGTCACGTGGTTGGCTTTGCTGCTGCTGGCCGCCATCTTGATCTGTGGTTGAGACGTTCGTTTTGTGGTTGTTGTGGTTGTTGTTGTGGGGGTGGTAGTTGTTGTTGTGGTTGTTGTTGTTTACCAGGTACAGCCGCGCTGCTTCTTTGTTTCGTAGGGGGGACGTCGAGTGAGTTGCACAGCTGTGGAGTCGATGTCCACGTGGTATCGTGAGCACGTGGCAACAGCAGCAGCAGCAGCTTGTGTGTGTCAAGGCCACGGGAGGGCTGCTGGTTCTTGCTGGAATTCTCACGACTGATGACGATTCCTTGTGTTGTGAGCATTTTTATTTTACATTTTAAATCCTTTATATTAAGTTCACTTGCTTGCGCGCTTACTTACGACCGTGCAAATCTTTCGGTCGTTTTTTAACCCTCTTCCCGTGATCCAATCGAGCTGACATGTTGCACACAGACTCGTTGTGCGAGACAACTTTTTAGGAAAATGTTTTATTCATATTTAATTTAAAATAGCAATGTGATAAAAATGAAACTTTATTACTCAAGAAAAACAGAAATGAATAATAAAATAAAACCGATGCCACGCATATAAAGGATTTATAGTGAAAAACTTTGTTTTTACGGGTTAATTTTTTTCAAATTTTCTTGCTGTGGATTTCACACCTGATGATGATTGCTTGTGTTGCAGTCGAAACGCCGTGAGAATTTTAATCGGATCGCTAATGGCTCTGATGATGACAGTTGCTGTGAGAGTTGTATTTACCTAGCTACAATGCCATTGGTCAGTCTAGTGAATGGGCGGCACAGATGCTAATGCAACAGCAATGCCATTTCGAGGGTGTGGAATTCATCCTGTTATGTACGAAACTTGAGAACCCTAGCTACATACAATATCTGCTGCAAGTTTAATAGGGCTGAACATTGAAAATGTCTAAGTGTACAATGATTGCGATTACCATGTCTCTATAGTCGTGGTTGAAGAGACATTGTAATGTTTTTAAACTATTTTATCTTTTCCTGTAATTTCTTGAAATTCTCTTTTGGCTGGTTAAGTAAAGACATGCCTTATAATGGCTGCACATAAAAAAATTTGTTTTAATGCATTTGTTTTCTGGCCATTTGTTTTAGTGGCCAGGTACTGGGCCGATTCTGCTGCGAGACCGAGTGTGTGCTTCGCCGGGGAGAGATGTAAAAATGTAGGTGAAGAACGAAATAAAAAATAATTAAAATAAAAGAATAAAAATCACGACGTTTCGGAAGCAACACAAGCTTCCGTCTTCAGGTGAAACTGTCACCGCAAAATATCTGTTTCACCTGAAGACGGAAGCTTGTGTTGCTTCCGAAACGTTGTGATTTTTCTATTTTTCTTGGTTCTTTCGGTCAAGTCGTCACGTAGAAGGGAAGTAATAAAATAATAAAAATAAAAATAATAAAATAATTTTCACGACGTTTCGGCCACAACGCAAGCAGCCGTCCTCAGGTGAAAACCAGGTCTGTCGAGGAGACAGCGTCTGAATGAAACAGCACACGAGCTTGGAGCATATATATAAGCTGGGTTGGGAGGGGGGGAAAGGGCGCTTCGACAAAATAATTTGCATATCAAGAGGAATTTAGCATATTCATGGGAAATGCAGGAATGTGATTAGTACTACTTATGCCCGTGCATTATGCAGGATTAGCAGCATCAAAGGGAGGGGATATGGGAAATGCAGGTAAGTGAATAGTACTACTTATGCCCGTGCATTATGCAGGATTTGTGATTTATGCAGGATTTGTGATTTTTATTCTTTTATTTTAATTTCATTTTTACCTACACGGTGACTGTACCGAGTATGAATCCTTGCAGTCGCGAAAGCTTCAAATCTCCAAGATATCAAAATGGACGAGCAGTGCATGCATCAGGACGGTGAGGAGCTGCAGCAGCAGCAGCAGTCTCCAAACAATCGGAAGGCTCCTTCACTCACCATGCAGAATGCAGCTCAGTCTGTGCAGCAGTATCCTCCTGCCTTGGCAGAGGCAGCAACCCAGACTTGTCAGTCTCCACAGGCTCAGCCAGTTGAGCACACCCCACAAGTGCCTAAGGTGTCCACTTCTGGCAGCAGTCAGCGAGCGAGTGGAGAGGCGGCTTCTGATACGAACTCCCAAGGTGATCACTTTGACTGCCCCTTGTTCACACACACGTGCTGTCTAGCTATTAAGACACATTTGAGGTTTTTGTAAATTATATAATTTCACTAATAGGGGTTTTCCCCTTTTTTCTGGCAACAAAACTGACACCTTTTGCAAGGAATAATGCTTACATTAACCACAATACTTGCAGTCAATGCAAACAAAAAACATACTCTGATAATTTATGCATTGTTTTTGAAACTGATTGGTCCACACCAGAGACAGCTTTCTTTAGAGCCTCGTCTCATATGGTTTTCGACCAGATGACGCCAAGTATTGTGGTTAATGTAAGTATGATTCCTTGCAAAAGGTGTCAGTTTTGTTGCCAGAAAAAGGTGAAAACCCCTATGAGTATATTTTGGTACTGGCAAAGGAGGTCCCATGATGACGCCTTTTGGCGTCATCTGGTCGAACACCATATGAGACTAGGCTCTAAAGAAAGCTGTCTCTGGTGTGGACCAATCAGTTTCAAAGACAATGCATAAATTATCAGAGTATTGTTTTTTGTTTGCATTTGACTGCAAGTATTGTGGTTAATGTAAGTATGATTCCTTGCAAAAGGTATCAGTTTTGTTGCCAGAAAAAAGGTGAAAACCCCTATTAGTATATTTTGGTACTGGCAAAGGAGGTCCCATGATGACATCATTTCAATGTATTATTCTGAAAGAAATTGTCCCTGCGTGTACTCGCCTTACCTGTCCGCTTTTGCCACTTAACCAAATCCTCAGGCTGCGTGAAAGTGGTGCACGACATGCTGATGACTGCAAGCAACTGTGGCAGCAATTGGCCATCCGACCAAGAAGACATATTTCGCCTCCTGGTAAGTTACCTGCTTTCGTTTAAATTCCTCGCAATCACATGTCACAATAAGCATTTCATGTTTGAAAGAATTTGCTCTGCGGTCTGTATGTATGTAGGTGCATGGGAGAGAACATTTGAAATATTAAAGAAAATCAAGGAAAACCTGGAGCTAATCCGAACGCTGCCCACGGATGCCAATGTGTTGCGCAACCTGCAGCAACAACAGTACGTGAACACGAAATAGACAATCGTTGCTCTTGCGAGAGAAGTTCCCGATTGCTGCTGTAATTAAATGGTAGCAACAGAAGGGAAGTAATAAAATGATAAAAATAATAAAATAATTCTCACGACGTTCGGCCACAACGCAAGCAGCCGTCCTCAGGTGAAGAACAGGTCTGTCGAGGCGACAGCGTCTGAATGAAACAGCACACGCGCTTGGAGCATGTATATACGCTGGGTTGGAAGGGGGGGGAAGGGCGCCTTGACAAAATAATTTGCACATCAAGAGGGTTAATTTTTTGGGTTTTTTCTCCCTCCCAGATACGTGACGGAATTGCGTGGCAGGCCCGTCCAACCTCAGCCGACACGGCAGCGAGTGTTCACAGGAAGTCTTGGCCGGCAGCCAGGGACCCTCCAGTGCGGGCGAAGGTTCCTCATCAGGTGACGCAAGCTCTCCCTGCTCGGCGCAGCACATTTCTCTGTACGGAACGTGGCGGCACGCGGTAGAATTGAAAGACGTGACATAATTTGCCACAAAGTGATACGCACTCTTCTGGTTCTTTCGGTAAAGTCGCCACGTAGAAGGGAAGTAATAAAATAATAAAAATAAAACACGATAAAATACAATTCTCACGACGTTTCGGCCACAACGCAAGCAGCCGTCCTCAGGTGAAGAACAGGTCTGTCAGACGCTGTCTTTCCGACACACCTGTTCTCCACCTGAAGACGGCTGCTTGCGTTGTGGCCGAAACGTCGTTAGAATTATTTTATGATTTTTATTATTTTATTACTTCCCTTCTACGTGATGACTTTACCGAAAGAACCAAGAGGATGAATTCAATATTACTCGTATATGTGTTGAGGTGTAAATGGTTTTATTGCGAATGCTCATCCACTGGTTGCAGGCGTTGCACAGGATGTTGTGACGGGTGAAGCGAGTGGATCCAATGGTCCCCCACGGCCACCGGACGGAGACAACCCACGGGCCCGGCTTGGAACCCTGCCGGACAGCGGCAAGCCTGGCAACGCTCTTTACAAGTAAGTGCCCTTTAGGTGCATCATCGTCGCCACCTTTGAACATCGTCGTCATTTTTTGATTTAAAGCTTTCGTGACTGCAGGGATTCATCTTCTTGGTTTTTTCGGTAAAGTCACCACGTAGAAGGGAAGTAATAGAATAATAAAAATAAAACATAATAAAATAATATAATAATATATTAAAATAATATAATAATGTTGCTTTCCTTCTACGTGACTTTACCGAAAGAAGCAAGAAGATCGTCATCATTCACGCTCTGAAAAAAATTACAAATAAATGAAAGGGATTCTTTGCTGAAATAACCTTTTCTACTCTGAGACATCTCTTTTAGCGGTGGCAAAATATAGTAGTAGGTTTTTTACCCTTTTAAACTGGTACAAACTGACACCTTTACACAAGGCATCATACACCTTGAGACATCTCCTTTACCAGTGGCAAAATATAGTGATAGGTTTTTACCCTTTCAACTGGTACAAACTGACACCTTTATACAAGGCATCATACACCTTGAGACATCTCTTTTAGCAGTGGCAAATATTAGTGATAGGTTTTTACCCTTTCAACTGGTACAAAAACTGACACCTTTATACAAGGCATCATGTTTGCAATGACCACAACGCAAGTAGTCAAAATGCCAACAAAAAGAAGCAACTCTGATAATGATAATATGCACTGTACTACTAAACCTTTTCTACTGTTGCGTCTGCACGCTCCATTCTTTTTCATGATGTATCACTGCTTTATTTAAATGGCTTATCCTTGACGTATTCTACACTGCAACATCTTCCCTAGTCACTGGGTAGGTGGGTCGGTATCGGCCTCGGATATTCTGATGAGCACTCTACACTGCATTAGATATTTTTAGTTGACTTGCAGTGTTTATAACACTCCTTTATTATATACGAGTCTGGGTTCTTCAAGTGTTTAGTTTGATCGGTGTATACTCGACTACAATACTTAAGTCGGTGGGTGAATTAAAACAAAGCAAAGTTCATCTTCTTGGTTCTTTCGGTAAAGTCACGTATAAGGGAAGTAATAAAATAATAAAAATAAAACATAATAATATAATAATATAATATACATGATAAATTATTCTCACGACGTTTCAGCCACAACGCAAGCAGCCGTAACGTCGTGAGAATTATTTTATTATGTTTTATTTTTATTATTTTATTATGTTTTATTTTATTACTTCCCTTCTACGAGACTTTACCGATAGAACCAAGAAGATGAATCCCTGCAGTCACGAAAGCTTTAAATCGAAAAGCAAAGTTCGTAATGCAGTTTGGGCTGATTTTTGCACTTGGATTTCCAATAAAAAAAAGTCATTATTTTCCATAGGGATATACAGTACAAGCAATGTAAGTGTTGCTTCACATGTTATTTCTAATCGCAATGTTTACGGAGTAAAAATGTGCAAGTTAATGTAATTCCGCCGTACAAGTACTTTTCGTGCTTCTTGTATTTGGTATTAACATTTTGGAGCCTTGTGTGTGTGTTGTTTTTTGTGTCTCAAGCTTCCTGAAACAAATAGACTGCTTGGAGTTTTTGGAGAATTTCACTTCACGTGGATTGTCGAGTGTCCAACAGCTGATGAACGTCACTCTGCAGGCAAGTTCCTACGGACGCTTTCACGCAAACTACGCGTGTTTTTTAACGAATACAGGATTGGGATTTATTTCTAAGTTTTTCTGCAACATAAAAAAATGCACAAAGAAGCTTGGAGAAGATGGAAGGTTGGAATTAAACTTGTAAAGAGTTAATGCGTGTGTAGGTGAGGGTGAGTGGTGAGGGTGAGTGGTGAGGGTGAGTGGTGAGCGTGAGTGGTGAGGGAGAGGGGTGAGTGGTGAGGGAGAGGGGTGAGCGTGAGTGCTGAGTGGTGAGGGTGAGTGGTGAGGGTGAGTGGTGAGTAGTGAGGATTGTAGTGCCACAAGAGGGGGCTCTGGGACCCTAGGCAGAGAAGCCCTTGGCGGCAGGCGCTAGGATCCCAGGCACCCCAGACAGCTAAGCCCCTTGGTGCCACCAGGGGGGGGCTGTGTGTGCTCTGTGGGATACCTGGGGGCGCACACAACCCCACCCCTCGTTGGGCACGAGGCATAAAAGGGCAGCTCCCTGGCCGATCAGGGCCAGTCGCAGGTCAAGACCCGCCAGCCAGCTTAGGACCCTGTACCCCCTCGTCCCGCTTGTCCTTGTAAGGGCCGGGACGCTGTGAGGGCCAGTGGTGGGACTCTGGGACCTCCCGGCTCTACGTCCTTGTGAGGGCGAGTTCCGAGGAAGCCAGAGTCCAGACCCGCACCTTGGCTGGGTCGGACCTTGGCTGGGTCGGGTCAGGTAGCCTCCCCTAGGGGGATTGTAGCCGGAGGACCCCAGAGCATAGCCAGAGTAGTGTACCTAGGCAGTGTACCTAGGCTGTGTACCTAGGCTGTGTACCTAGGCTGTCTACCTAGGCTGTGTATCTAGGCTGTGTACCTAGGCTGTGTCGCTAGGCTGTGTACCTAGACTGTCTACCTAGGCTGTGTACCTAGGCTGTGTACCTAGGCTGTAACAGAGTATCAGGACTGTTGGAGTGTTGTATTGTAATAAAGAAGTTACCTCTACAAGTGTCTCCGGAACCCATTACACGTGGATACCGAAACATGCAAATAAGAAACATTGACAACTGCAAAAAAGTAGATGGGCTTCGGCAAGGGAACATCACTGGACTGCATTGGAGTGGCATCCAAAGTAGAGCACACATCACCAAGAGGATGACCACCACAGAGATTCGAGTTGTGAGATTAGTTCGTGTGTAGTTGATAGATGGATCGTCACATAGCTCGAGTGAGGAGGCTGAGGAGTCCTGATCCAGTAGTGGGTACAAATAAAACACATTCCTCCTGCGGAGGGAGCGGGTAGGAACGTTGGGTTGCTCGGTCAATGGCCAACTGTGAGGGCCGGGCACAAGCCGTCGTGAGTAGGTTAAACGTTGAGTTTTATAAGGGCACCACGGGGTGACCAGCCCCTCCCCACCCAGCCCCACCCCACCCTCCCCACCCAGCCCCTCCCCACCCTCCCCTCCCCACCCAGCCCCTCCCCACCCTCCCCTCCCCACCCAGCCCCACCCCTCCCATTTTTGGATGCACGATGGACAGACACAATCATCCCCTGTGGGCTGGTGGAACCAGGTGGTTCCTACCGGTAATACCGACTGATTTTGTACATTAATTGCTCTGAGGAATACACGTCGTCAGAAATTTGAAGAATGTTGTATCGTACACTATGGGAACCTCATTTGCCAGTAAAAATATCATAATTGTTTTTTTACCCTTCTATCTGGCAACAAAATTGACACCTTTTTACAAGGAGTCATGTTTGTATAGACCACAATACTTGTCTCGGGTGTGGACCAATCAACTTCAGGGACAGTGCATACATTATCAGAGTTATGTCTTTTGTTTGTATTATGACTGCAAGGTATTGCGGTCTATGCAAACATGACTCCTTGTAAAAAGGTGTCAGTTTTGTTGCCAGATAGAAGGGTAAAAAGCCAATTATCAATGTTGTATCGCTGAACACAAGTTGGTGTGTGTGTGTGTGCATATTTTTTGTATTTCGCTGGATTTTAGGACTTGGATGAACTGGGAGTCCCAGAAGCCAAAAAGCGACTGCTATTGAGTGGAATCGAAGAGCATGGCGTGTCCACCACGATCTCCAGCGAGACGACGCTGCAGCGCTCGTCCAGTGAAGAGACAGTCCACCTCAGCTCCGAGGACGACGACGATGACGGCATCGACACCAAGGACGGCATCCGTGCCAAAGTGTTCCCAGCGCTGCGGCCCTCTGGCAGTCATCTGTCCTCTGTCGGCAATCGGTATCGCAAAAGCAGCATTGCCAAATACAATTTGCGAGCGCACGCTCGCCAAGCCGTTGACTTTCCTCGTTCTCGCAGCTGGGGAGGCAGTAGCAGCCTGGAGGTGCCCAGGAGCAAGATGCCAAGATTGTCTTCATGCTCTGACATCGAAGAAGAAGAGGGGCTGGAGTGAGAAGAGGAGGGGGGGTGAGCGATAGATGGATGATGGTGGGAGGTTGTGTGGGCCATGGGTTGCACTTTGTATGAAAAGCCCTTGGGGTAAATAAGCTGGTGTCTTTCGATTGAAAGCTTTCGTGACTGCAGGGATTCATCTTCTTGGTTCTTTCAGTAAAGTCACGGTCGACAGACCTGTTCTCCACCTGAGGGCGGCTGCTTGCGTTGTGGCCGAAACGTCGTGAGAATTATTTTATTATGTTTTATTTTTATTATTTTATTATTTTCCTTCTACGTGACTTTACCGAAAGAACCAAGAAGATAAGCTAGTGTCGTTTCACTCGCAGTTTCAATAACTTCCTTTGAGCTTCTTCTTGGTTCTTTCGGTAAAGTCACGTAGAATGGAAATAATAAAATAGTAATACTTTTTTTTTTATAAATTAATTCTCACGACGTTTCGGCCACAACGCAAGCAGCCGTCCTCAGGTGAAGAACAGGTCTGTCGAGAAGACAGTCTGTTTTTATTTATTATTATTTTATTACTTCCCTTCTACGTGACTTTACCGAAAGAACCAAGAAGATGAATCCCTGCAGTCACGAAAGCTTTAAATCGAAATTCCTTTGAGCTTGCTTGCATAGTTTTTTTTTTTCCAGAATGCAGTCAATAGAATATAAAGCAGCATCTTGGCTTTACTACCCAAGGCAGGAACTTGTCTCTTCCAAGAAAGAAGTGAATGACTTGTCAGTTTTGTTCCTTCTTAATTTTGGAGCTTTCGTGACTGCAGGAATTATTCTTTGGTTTTTTCGGTAAAGTCACGTCTAAAGATAAAACGTGCCGTTTAGGTCATCTGGAGTTGAAATATACAACACGTTTTGTTTCCGTGCAGAGGAGATAGCCATGTTCAGAGAAATGTGCTTTTTTGTTGTGTTGCATTTGCTCGACTGTTGAAAGATCGTTTCAAATTTGCATCTTTTGGAAGGATGAACACGAAGTGGGAAGGTTTTTGCAAAATCAGATGTTCTCATACTCCAGAAGATTGTTGTACGGGGCCTGTCTGCTCTCACCTACTTGATAACAACCCCAAAAAATGCCTAAATAAAAGTTGATTTGTGACATGTTCCATTCTGCAAAGTTTTATAGACTTTGCTGCTGGTAGCAGATGTAGAGAAAACAACACCTGTCTACACTTAGTGTTCATGGAACTGTCTTAAGCGTATATATGCAGTGGGTTTTTTTAAAATCCATTATATTAAGTTCACTTGCTTGCTTGCTTAGGACCGTGCAAATGTTTCGGTCGTTTTTTAACCCACTTCCCGTCATCCAATCGAGCTGACATTTTGCACACAGACTCGTTGTGCGTGACAATTTATGTTCGTGAAACATTTTTTCCCAAATTTTACACTTTTTAGGGAATTTTTTTTATAAATATTTAATTACCAATTGCTTAATGGTGGCAGGCAATCATCTGACCCATAGGTGGCAGCCATCTCAAGCCAGAGGACAAGAGGACTCTAGTCGCCACGCATATAAAGGATTTAGAGTGAAAAACTTTGTTTTTACGGGTTAATTTTTTGTTACAGGTAGGAACAACAGTTCCCCACCACCCCACCAGGGATTATTTGTCTGTCGTGCATAGCCCCTCCCACCGTGTAGCACGCTCGCGGATTGGTTGAAGTGCGTCACGTGACCGCGAGCTTTCTGCCCAACCAAGTTCCTAGCTGGCCACTGTGAAGGAACGTGATTGTGCTGTGGATTCAGAAACCCGAGTTTGAGGGTGACGTCCGAACTGCTGATTGTTTGGGTGCTGACCACTGGTGAAGTACCCGTCTGGTCACTGTCTGCATCTTGGAGTGGATTGAACAAGGGCTGTTGATATTATTGAGCTTTGATTAAAAGCCAAAAACCTTTAAAGTACAATTTGAGGAATTGTTTTTCTGGATAAACCACTCGGAAAAAATATATCCAATGTTTGAGTTTGCATACGGAGCCCAAAACCACGTGTACGTTTTGCAATGTGCTTTATATTTGTAGCAATCACTGCCTTTCATGTAAACTGGTACCAGGTGCATACAGCGCATGGGAACGTTCAATTCGAATGTGCAATTCCCTGGAATAGCTACAGTAGTGATTTGTTTACACAAGTTTTGACAATAAAAAAAACTCTCTTTGAACCGTTAACACGATCTTTTCTGACGGTGTGTTTTTTAATCCAACGTGGCGCGATAGAAATATTTTATTTGCCGTCGTACACGGTTGAATATTGACGGAGCACAGGCGAGTATCACTTTGACGCTGTGGTGGATTGAGAGCAGATATTTGCGTCGGGGGTAGCTGAGCGAATCGCCGCGTGTAATGATGCCTCCATATGTGTCAACCGGGATGTCTGTTCTGGATCGCAAACAACAAAGCACCTAACACTCACACACACAACAGACTCCTACACACACCTAACACTCACACACACCTAAACACTCACACACACCTACACACTCACACACACCTAACACTCACACACACCTAACACTCACACACACCTAACACTCACACCACTCACACCCACCTAACACTCACACACACTAACCTCACACAACACTAACACTCACACACACCTAACACTCACACACACCTAACACTCATCACACCTAACACTCACACACACCTAACACTCACACACACCTAACACTCACACACCTAACACACACCTAACACTCCACACACCTAACACTCACACACCTAACACTCACACACACACCTAACACTCACACACACCTAACACTCACACACACCTAACACTCACACACACCTAACACTCACACACACTAACACTCACACACCTAACACTCACTCACACCTAACACTCACACACACCTAACACTCACACACACCTAACACTCACACACTAACACACCTAACACTCACACACACCTAACACTCACACCTAACACTCACTCACACCTAACACTCACACCACCTAACACTCACACACCTAACACACACACACACCTAACACTCACACCTAACACTCACTCACACCTAACACTCACACAACCTAACACTCACACACACCTAACACTCACACACACCTAACACTCACACACACCTAACACTCACACACCTAACACTCACACACACCTAACACTCACACACCTAACACTCACACACCTAACACTCCACACACCTAACACACACCACACCTAACACTCACACACACCTAACACACACACACACCTAACACTCACACACACCTAACACTCACACACACCTAACACACACACCTAACACTCACACACCTAACACACACACACACCTAACACTCACACACACCTAACACACACACCTAACACACACACCTAACACTCACACAGGTGACTGATGGATGAGCGGGAGCGGCGCTTTGTAAACTCGCCTTCATCGTCTCCCTCGCCGACTCGCCGAGTGTTTGTGTTGTTGTTGTTGTTGGAAACGTCCCGACGTCAGATTGAAGCTTGGACGGGCGAGCCAAGGGAAGCTCCAGCAGCGGAAGAAACTCGTCACGTTGCAGACACCGAGTGACGCGTACCACGTGACAGAGACGCCAACTCCCACGTGCCCTTGAATGCCCCTTCTCGGTTTAAGCGGCGCCCGTTCTGCACGCACAAAAGTGTGATTTTGATGATGAACGAAGGTGCAACGAATAAATAGAACCCGGACGACGCCCTGGCAAATCGGAGTTCTGTCTGCTGCCAATTCTCGTCGGCATCTCTCGCGCAACGCGGATCGCACTGCGCGCGTTCCTCGTCCGTGCCGGCCACGCGGTTGATATCGGCAATAACGACGGAACGAGACACGGAGCGAGATAAAATAGCCGCCTCCTATAATTTACGCTTCAACTAAAAAACAAGTATAACCCGTAAAACAAAGTTTTTCACTATAAATCCTTTATATGCGTGGCGGCTAGAGTCCTCTCGTCCTCTGGCTTGAGATGGCTGCCACCTATGGGTCAGATGATTGCATTGCACCATTAAGCAATTGGTAATTAAATATATTTTGTCCTAAAAAGTGTGTGTCAGTGTGTGTGTCAGGCTGTCAGTGTGTGTGTCAGTGTGGCGAGGAGTGGTGGTGCAGCGGTTAGCGCGCTGCACTACGAACCCGGATCCCCGAGTTATATTCCCGCTCACGGCCAAAACCAGCGACGATTACCTGAACCGGCACTGCGCCTCCCCCGGGTCGACTCAGCCTCAAATGAGTACCTGGTGCGGTGTGTAAACATCGCCACTGGGGAGATAAAGGCGGCCGGGCGTGGTGCTGGCCTCCCACCCCCTCCTCCACCGTTCGGCCTTATAGGTGCTCGCTAACAGCACTTGCCCCAACAGCCTGTGCAGGCTACACGGGTGATCTTTGTCTTTGTGTCTTTGGCGCGCGCCCTCGTTGCCTGCGTCCCCAGAGACACTGCCTCCTCCTCCACGATCGGCGTCGTATTGCGCCTTTTGGCGTCATCTGGTCCAACCCATGTGAGACTAGGCTCTATGGAAAGCTGTCTCGGGTGTGGACCAATCAACTTCAAGGACAGTGCACATTATCAGAGTTATGTTCTTTTGTTTGTATTATGACTGCAGATATTGTGGTCTATGCAAAAATGACTCCTCGTAAAAAGGTGTCAGTTTTGTTGCCAGATAGAAGGGAAAAAACAATTATCATATTTTTACTGGCAAATGAGGTTCCCATGGAATAAAATAATTGTTTCCCTTCTACGTGAGTTTACCGAAAGAACCAAGAATATAAATCCCTGCAGTCACGAAAGCTTTAAATCGAAATGTAGCTTGACGTAATGTGTTCCTGTCTATTGCGTTTAATAAACACAACGCACACACGCGTAGGAGACACCCGTGTCACTGTCATGCTATTGAAGGGACGTTTAATCTCTTAAACGTGAACACGAAAATCACCGACAGCAATAAACAATAAACAACCAATAACACTGGTCAACAAAATATAGATAAACACATTGGCGATAGGGCAACACTCGGGCGGATAACGCATTGATGACACTGGTCAACACAAAAAAAAAATGCTGGCCTGGACTTTTGCAGCTGTTTTAGACATCTCATTTCGATGCTATCGGCATACCCCATTTTCATTGATTTTACCCGAAATTAACTCTGTCACTTATGATTGCAAGTCGTTGCGAGTCAGTGACTGCTTTAGTGTCAAAATACGGTGCTGTATTTTTAGGATAGTGTGTTTATGACCAGTGTTATAATCAACGGGCCGCTGACGACGTCCCCTCCTCTCTACAGTTCGGGAACCCGCCGTGGGAACGGGGAACTTGCGGCTCTCACGGCCACCAACCTCCCGTCGTCGTCGCGAGGCAGTCGCCAAACGAGACTCATGCTGAGGGGGGCCCCCCGGGGGGCCGAGCCCCCCCTCTGGCCGTCCCCGCTCTCCCCGCGCTCTCCGCTCCCGAAGGGACTCGCCAGTCCCACGTCACCCACGCCCCTCGTGACCCGCCGCAGCCTCTCCGTGACCCGGCTCCACCACCCCGAGCCCTCCCTCCCCCCCCCTCCCTTCTCCCCCCCCCTCCCCCCCGCGCTCCCCCGAACCTCCCACTGCAATCCCCCCCTGTGTGCGCGCAGCCCCTCTCCTCCTAGGTTCCTGGCGTTCTCCCTCGGCGTGTGCGTCTGGCGTCGAAACGCCCGCCTCTCCCACCGCTCTCGCGAGTCCCACGAGTGACGCCCCGTGTCCACGCTCTCGCTCTCCCGGCGCCCTCCGCCCCTCTCCCCCTCGCCGCCCCCCCCCCCCCCAGCTCGCGCTCCGGGCGCTCTCCGCCGCCGCTCTGCGGGGGGGCTCCCGCGGACGGCCTGGAGCGGCCCCCCGAGGCCGCGGACGGCCGTGCGAGCCGGTCCTCCGCCCTCCTGCCGCCTCCGCTGACGCCGCCGCGGCCGCCGCCGCCACCGCCGCCGGCTCGCTCCATGGCAGATCGCTGCGGCTTCTTGTCGTCGTTGCTGTTGCTGTTGAGGGTTGTGATGCAGCGAGAACAGCTCCCTGTATCATCACCACCACCACCAACCACCACCACCACCATCACCAACATCACCACCACCACCACCACCATCACCAACATCACCACCACCACCAACCATCACCATCATCACCACCATCATCACCATCACCACCATCACCAACCATCTCCACCATCACCACCATCACCACCACATCACAACCATCACCAACCCTCACCCACCCACCATCACAACCATCACCACCATCACCACCACCATCACAACCATCACCACCATCACCACCATCCCCACCATCACCACCATCACCACCACCACCAACCATCACCACCCACCATCACCACCATCACCACCATCACCACCACCACCACCAACCATCACCAACCATCACCACCATCACCACCACCATCACAACCATCACCACCATCACCAACCATCACCACCATCACCACCACCATCACCACTACCACCACCAACCATCACCACCATCACCACCATCACCACCACCACCACCACCAACCATCACCAACTATCACCACCATCACCACCACCATCACCACTACCATCACAACCATCACCAACCATCACCACCATCACCACCATCACCACCACCATCACCACCACCATCACAACCATCACCACCATCACCACCACCATCACCACCACCAACCATCACCACCACCATCACCACCATCACTACCATCACCAACCATCACCTACACGGGGGACCTTTGTCTGTGTATAGCTACTAACAGCACTTGCCCCTACATCCTGCTAGAGGCTACACGGGGCACCTTTGTCTGTGTATAGGTGCTACTAACAGCACTTGCCCCTACAGCCTGCTAGAGGCTACACGGGGCACCTTGTGTAATCGTGACACGTCTAAAGTCTCACTCTCGCAGTCACGGGGGGGGGGGGGGGTAGCAGCCCACCTCCAGCCGGCCAAGGTGCGACCTCGGCCGGTTGAGGAATCTAGCCGAGACCGGTGGCACTCCCAGGGACTAGGCCTTACCGTAGGGCTCACCGGCGCAACGCTGCGTCGACGTCTTGGGGAGGGGTTCTTGAGTTCTTTTCTCCGTCGTTGTGAGCTCACACACTCAACAATGTCCTCGTGTGGAGTGCAGCAGCAGCAGCAGGAGGAGGTCCGACGTCGCGTGCCGACACCTCGGGCAGGAGGCTGCAGGCAGCTGCGATCTCGTGAGATTGGCAGGGCGCGTTTATAATACGTAGTGCGGATAGGCGACCACGTGACGCGAGTGAGACTCGGATTCCGTAGAACTGATAAGACTGCGCGCTGCGCCGTAGACTCAACACTGCGGCTCAGCCGACGTTGCAGGTCCCCTGGGGGGCGTGCGAGTCACGTGGTGGGGTCTGTGACGTCACGGGGCACACGGCTGACTGTTCCACTCCTGCCAAGCTCGATAATATTTTTTTATATTTTTTTATTTCTCGTCACATCTCTAACGTCTTAACAGGAGCTTCAAAACAGCAACATCGAGAGCGACAAGAGGTCAGTGTACTTCCAAGCTGGTTCACCAATGTGAAGATGTCACAGACACTAACGCTGGGAATTAACATTTAAAATTTGATTTAAAAAAAATATTGCGCTTGGAGAATGCGGGAATCGATCCCACGTATCTTCTTCTTCTTGGTTCTTTCGGTAAAGTCACGTAGAAGGGAAACAATAAAATAATAAAAATAAAACATAATAAAATAATTCTCACCACGTTTCGGCCACAACGCAAGCAGCCGTCCTCAGGTGAAGACCAGGTCTGTCGGGGAGACAGAGTCTGAATGAAACAGCACACGAGCTTGGAGCATGTATATAAGCTGGGCGTCTTGACAAAGGAATTTGCATATCAAGATGAATTTAGCATATTTATGGAAAATGCAGGAATGTGATTAGTGCTACATATGCCCGTGCATTATGCAGGATTAGCAGCATCAAAGGGAGAGGATATGGGAAATGCAGGAATGTGAATAGTGCTAATTCATCATCAAAGGAAGGGGGTAGGGGTAGCATTAATCAAGGGAAGGAGTGTTAATAGTATGTAGCTGCAGTAACTAAAACCACCACGTAAACAACTAAAGTATAAACTACATAGCATCATCAGTATACTTACTATACTCTACAATAAGCTGAGTTACTAACAGCAAGTAATACATTACAATTCTACGTCGTAAAAATTATATAATATGCTACCATCTAAACTTTATTCTCTTACATCACACGAGTCTACACCGTACTATATACTGCCATAGACAAACCCAACATTAAATTACATACTGTATTGCTATAAACCACCCTATACCTTATACATTTTAATATAACACTATGTATTATTCTACCCACCCGAATGTGTATCACACTGCTATTTATTTACTATACAATTACGATACTATATATTACTTTGTTCATTGTATTAAGCATAGAGGATATGGGAAATGCAGGTATGTGAATAGTACTAATTCAGCATCAGCAGCTACATACTATTAACACACCTTCCCTTTATTAATGCTACCCCTATCCCCTCCCTTTGATGCTGAATTAGTTTAGAGAGACAAGAAACTTTAGAGAGACACGAGTCGTATTGAGGAGGCACTCTGTTTTATTGTCGCCGTCACAGGCAACGATGCCAGGGTCAGGACAGCAACAGGCTGCTTGGCCAACAACGATGCAGACGATGCCGAAGGTGATGACGTAGACTTGTGCAGCTCCATGGATTCCACTCCAAACAACAACAACGACAAATTTCGATTTAAAGCTTTCGTGACTGCAGGGATTCATCTTCTTGGTTCTTTCGGTAAAGTCACGTAGAAAGAAAATAATACAAATAAAACATAAAATAATTCTCCACCTGAAGATGGCTGCTTGCGTTGTGGCCGAAACGTCGTGAGAATAATTTTGTTTTATTTTTATTATTTTATTATTTTCCTTCTACGTGACTTTACCGAAAGAACCAAGAAGATGAATCCCTGCAGTCACGAAAGCTTTAAATCGAAATAAAATTATACAATTTTTTTAAAATTTACTTGCTGTGGTTTTCACACCTGACGATGATTGCTTGTGTTGCAGTCGAAAGGTCGTGAGAATTTAATTGGTTTATATTTTTATTACTTTATTATTTCCCTTCTACGTGACTTTACCCGAAAGAACCAAAAATATGAATCCTTGCAGTCACGAAAGCTTTAAAACAAACACTGCCGTTACCTGTGACTGCACTCATCTTACTTGTGTGTGTGTGTGTGTGCATTAAAACCTGGATTGTATTTCTGAGGGCAAGAGTTTGGAATGTCTTTTGGTAAAGGAGCACGAAGTCACATTGCATCCAGACCCCCCTAAACCCTTCTAGATGCAAGTCAAAATTAACAAGTGCAATGTACAGGTTTCCCTCGCTGTCTGCGCTAGTAGAAGATGCGTTTCAAAAAGGGCACACAAAGCGACACCGCACAAGGATACAGCTGCCTGCCGAGTAGCGTGGACAGTACACACACACAATCTTGTCCTACATCCGAGCGCGTAGCCGCACGTGACTTAAGTGAAACCGCATCTCGCGAATTTTGGGTATGAACCGGCTTGCCCCATAAACAGCGCAAAATCGCACAAACAGGAAGCCGTATAATGCGAGGAGAATCTGTAGCTCTTCTCTCGCAGACGCAAACTTGGGCTGCGCGTCCTGGGAACACAATATCGGTGTGTAGCCGCAAGTTAATAGCTTCTTGGTTCTTTCGGTAAAGTCACGTAGAAGGGAAATCATAAAATAATAAAATAAAACATAATAACATACAATTCTCACGACGTTTCGGCCACAACGCAAGCAGAAGAACAGGTCTGTCGGAAAGACAGCGTCTGTCTTTCCGACAGACCTGTTCTTCACCTGTTCTTCTGCTTGCGTTGTGGCCAAAACGTCGTGAGAATTGTATTGTTTAATTTTTATTATTTTATTATTTCCATTCTACGTGACTTTACCGAAAGAACCAAGAAGATGAATCCCTGCAGTCACGAAAGCTTTTAATCGAAAGATAACAGCCGTTTGAATTTTGGGCCACGTCTTTAAATTTCAGGACAATGGGTTGAGAGTTGTGCAGTGAGGCCAGGATGAAAACATTTCTAGTCCGGCCAATATCTCGTGAAGTCATACAGAATTATAACCAGTCTTGCGTTAAAGTTTACACCAAACACTCGTGCTATATAACAATAAACTAAATGCAGAACGAAACTGCTCTACAGACTCTAACGAAAAGCATTAAAACTAAGTTATTCAGATGATTTTCATCCATGTGCTAACAAAAACGTGCTATTGAATTGGAATAAAGGGCTTTCACTGTTAAACTGTGCCTCAGATTTCAGCCACGGCAGCTGAGGTTGTCTTCGGCGGTGGTTCAAGTCAGTCTAGCAGCCGTGCTTTAGGCCGTGGCTGCAGGCAGCGAGCAGTCACCTCACAGCGGGCTGCGGCAATCTCTACGGTGGCAAGTCAGGTCGGCTACAGCAGACCGCACCTATTGAGGCATGGCGGGTCTTGTATACGTTGAGTAATGGCAAGTTGAGTTGCACTTGGGCTGTCAGTGGTAGTAGCCCTTGGCGGTTGAATGGGTAAGTGCTTGTCCCAGACAAGGCCATGGTTCAGTGGCAAACCGTGGTAGTGCTCAGAGTTTGGAATGTATCACTCGCAGACCGTGGCAAGTGGAATGGCTTAGTGGCTGACTGGGACATGTCATGGCATGTTGAAAGAGTCAGTGGCTGGTGGCTGTGGCGGGCTGTGGTGGTCCATGGTGATCTGTGGTGATCTGTGGCGGGCTGTGGTGGTCCGTGGTGATCTGTGGTGATCCGTGGTGATTTCATGTTGAGTCAGGGTGGAGAGGCGTCAGCTTGGCTCGTTTCGAGAGGCCAAGATGCAAGGCCGGACCTGATGTGTTAAAGGGGGGGGGGGTTAGGCTACGACAGTAACACACGTTAACTCACATTCTCAACGATTTTCTAAGTCGTCATTATTTCTGGTGACATGGAGGGGCCTTCGTTCATAGGTGGATAACAAAGGACTGCAAACATCGTGGGATTTTCATCATTATTGTAAAGTTACTCTGAGGATTACACACACTTAGTTGCCACGTGACCATTGACTCCTCCAAAGTAAGTAGAAGAACGTCGTCATTTGGAGTCACAATTCGATGAAAAAAACATTCTCTTTTTGAAACTTTTTTAGTTTTTTTCTGCTTCCTTTGAAGAGTTTTGTCTGCTCCATTAGCATTCCGCATACACACACTCAGACATGCTCTATCCACTGCGAGATGAAGGCCTCTCCAAGCTGCCGCCATCCCTCACGCTCGCACAACAATGAATCTAGCACACACACTCGGATATCCTCGCTCCGTCGACCCCGCAAGTGGACGTGTTCCCACTCCGCCGTGAGTGTCGCTCACGGCGAGGGTAGCAACACTCGGCACTGCCAGGTGCAGACCATCTCGCGCTCTCACACCTACATCACCGGAGAGCTACGGTGGTCATCACTCATCAAGGCCTCGATACAGAGACGTTGCTTTCTCTGTGTGCCTATGTTTGTTCCCTCTCTCTATGTATCTCTGTGATATCTGTCTGCTTATATGTCTGTCTATATGTTTCTGGTTCTGTGTTTTTATCTCTCTCTCTCAAATGTAGTATTCTCAGGAAGAACATAATCAACCAGGTAGGGTGTAGACTGTTATGTTATCCGACTCTCTGTTGTATTACATTCCATTTCTAAGTATACTAGATTTGTGTTTCTATTTCATTTATTCCTGATGATGATTGCTTGTGTTGCAATCGAAACGTCGTATGCTAGTATTTAATTTATTACTTTCTCTTTATACGTGACTTTACCGAAAGAACCAAAGAGTCATTCCTGCAGTCACGAAAGCTCCAAATTAAGATTGTACTTAGCAGGCTCAAATCCCTGCTTAGCTTCCTAGACAGACCCAGTGGAGGTGAGGCACATCCATGGATGGTTTCATCGTGGGAAAACGTGAAAGGCGTGCGAGTTAGAAACACGTGCGCTTGTGCCGGCCGTGGTTTCGATGCTTTGTCCTTACCTGGAGGAACCCACTTGGGTAGAGGCGATGCGGTGGCACGATCCGCGACGCCGGCTTCGTTGAACGCGGCGGGGGGAGGCGCTTCGCTGATTGCCGAGGGGCAGGATCTGGCCCGACATCCGCCCCGGCTCCACGCGCCGCGCCCGTTGTTCTGCTGCCCCTGGCCACGGCGGCTTTGCTCCCTCTCCTGTTGGTGGTGGCGGCGGTGACCCTAGGCACCTTGAACTTCCAGAAGGGCTTCTTGTGGTCGCTGTCATCGCTGTCGGACTTCCCAGCGGACTCCGAGGACTCGCCCGTCTCGTTGTCTGTCGTTTTAGACAACATGTGATTACCCGTCGTGTCGTGGTCGCTGCATTGTGGACACTGTTGTTTCATATTTCTGATCGGTCAGAATTACTTTACCAAATAAAAGCAAGTATTCCAATGTGGTCATGGCACGTATTGAATGTTTGCCAAATATTACTATTGAAAATTTTTTTTGGGAACAATACAGTCGTAGTGATAGTGCTACAGAGTCAACTGAAGCTTCAAATCAAGATTTTATCTCGACTTTGAAAAATCAATAAAGAATACGATACGATTTAGGAAAAAGCCAGCAGGAGACTGCTGTGTGGTTTGAACAGAGGGCAACACATGAGCATCCTCAGTGGCCTGGCACTGCCATGCAAAACTAAACAACTTTGTGTCATCAGGTAAGGCCCACTGAGCCAAATGTCTCTTCTTCAGAAGCGACTTGGCTATCACAAATGGTAGCTCAAGAAAGTGAGCAATTATCACGTGGAGATGTATCGCGGCGAAATATTCTAAATGTGGAGGGAAAACTGGAGGACCCGGAAAAAATCCACGTGACCACGGGGAGAGACACGCAAACTCCAAATATACAGCAGCAGGCGTCAGGGTCGGGATCGAACGCACGACCTTCTGTACACCAGACGAGGAAGTGAAACATCTCCTAGCCACCGTACAAACACATAGATTCCCCGTACAGCCATTCAGAGGCTGTTGTGGCAGCTGCCGTGAGCGAGCACGTATGAAGGTCGGCACGGCATACATGGGGGTGGATGGCCAGCACCACGCCTGGAATTGCACCAGTACTCATTTGAGGCTGAGTCGACCTCGGAGAGGCCCAGGACTGGTTCATATAATCGTTACTGGTGTTGGCAGTGAGCATCATACATGTCCACACACGTGCAAACATACAGAAAGCCACAAATCTGTAG
>NW_026890974.1:0-54965 GCF_015708825.2 Lethenteron reissneri
GTCCAGTGAAGAGACAGTCCACCTCAGCTCCGAAGACGACGACGATGACGGCATCGACACCAAGGACGGCATCCGTGCCAAAGTGTTCCCAGCGCTGCGGCCCTCTGGCAGAATCTGTCCTCTGTCGGCAAATCGGTATCGCAAAAGCAGCATTGCCAAATACAATTTGCGAGCGTACGCTCGCCAAGCCGTTGCCCTTCCTCGTGCTGGCAGCTGGGGAGGCAGTAGCAGCCTGGAGGTGCCCAGGAGCAAGATGCCAAAATTGTCTTCATGCTCTGACATCGAAGAAGAAGAAGAGGGGCTGGAGTGAGGAGAGGAGGGGGGTGATAGATGGATGATGGTGGGAGGTTGTGTGGGCCGTGGGATGCACTTTGTATGAAAAGCCCTTGGGGTAAATAAGCTGGTGTCTTTTGATTTAAAGCTTTCGTGACTGCAGGGATTCATCTTCTTGGTTCTTTCAGTAAAGTCACGGTCGACAGCCCTGTTCTCCACCTGAGAACGGCTGCTTGCGTTGTGGCCGAAACGTCGTGAGAATTATTTTATGATGTATTATTTTATTATTTCCCTTCTACGTGACTTTACCGAAAGAACGACGTTTCGGCCAGAACGCAAGCAGCCGTCCTCAGGTGAAGAACAGGTCTGTCGAGAAAACAGAGTCTGTTTTATTTATTATTATTTTATTTCCATTCTACGTGACTTTACCGAAAGAACCAAGAAGATGAATCCCTGCAGTCACGAAAGCTTTAAATCGAAATTCCTTTGAGCTTGCTTGCATAGTTTTTTTTTTACAGAATGCAGTCAATAAAATATAAAGCAGCATCTTGGCTTTACTACCCAAGGCAGGAACTTGTCTCTTCCAAGAAAGAAGTGGAATGACTTGTCAGTTTTGTTCCTACTTAATTTTGGAGCTTTCGTGACTGCAGGAAATATTCTTTGGTTTTTTCGGTAAAGTCACGTATAAAGATAAAACGTGCCGTTTAAGTCATCTGGAGTTGAAATATACAACACGTTTTGTTTCCATGCAGAGGAGATAGCCATGTTCAGAGCCATGTGCTTTTTTGTTGTGTTGCATTGGCTCGACTGTTGAAAGATCGTTTCAAATTTGCATCTTTGGGAAGGATGAACACGAAGTGGGAAGGTTTTTGCAAAATCAGATGTTCTCATACTCCAGGAGATTGTTGTACGGGGTCTGTCTGCTATAACCTACTTGATAAAAACCCCAAAAATGCCTAAATAAAGTTGATTTGTGACATGTTCCATTCTGCAAAGTTTTATAGACTTTGCTGCTGGTAGCAGATGTAGAGAGAACAACACCTGTCTACACTTCATGTTCATGGAACTGTCTTAAGCGTATATATGCAGTGGGTTTTTTTTAAATCCTTTATATTAAGTTCACTTGCTTGCTTGCTTAGGACCGTGCAAATGTTTTGGTCGTTTTTTAACCCACTTCCCGTGATCCAATCGAGCTGACATTTTGCACACAGACTTGTTGTGCGAGACATTAATGTTCGTGAAAATTTTTTTTCCAAAATTTTACACTTTTTAGGGAATTTTTTTTATAAATATTTAATTACCAATGCTTAATGGTGGCAGGCAATCATCTGACCCATAGGTGGCAGCCATCTCAGCCAGAGGACGAGAGGACTCTAGCCGCCACGCATATAAAGGATTTATAGTGAAAAACTTTGTTTTTACGGGTTAATTTTTGTTACAGGTAGGAACAACAGTTCCCCACTGCCCACCAGGGATTATTTGTCTGTCGTGCATAGCCCCTCCCACCGTGTAGCACGCTCGCGGATTGGTTGAAGTGCGTCACGTGACCGCGAGCTTTCTGCCCAACCAAGTTCCTAGCTGGCCACTGTGAAGGAACGTGATTGTGCTGTGGATTCAGAAACCCGAGTTTGAGGGTGACATCCGAACTGCTGATTGTTTGGGCGCTGACCACTGGTGAAGTACCCGTCTGGTCACTCACTGCCTTCATCTTGGAGTGGATTGAAAAAGGGCTGTTGATATTATTGAGCTTTGATTAAAAGCCAAAAACCTTTAAAGTACAATTTGAGGAATTGTTTTTCTGGATAAACCACTCGGAAAAAATATATCCAATGTTTGAGTTTGCATACGGAGCCCAAAACCACCTGTACGTTTTGCAATGTGCTTTATATTTTGTAGCAATCGCTGCCTTTCATGTAAACTGGTACCAGGTGCATACAGCGCATGGGAACGTTCAATTCGAATGTGCAATTCCCTGGAATAGCTACAGTATTGATTTGTTTAAACAAGTTTTGACAATAAAAAAAACTCTCTTTGAACCGTTAACACGATCTTTTCTGACGGTGTGTTTTTTAATCCAACGTGGCGCGATAGAAATATTTTATTTGCCTTACACGGGTTGATATTGACGGAGCACAGGCGAGTATCACTTTGACGCTGTGGTGGATTGAGCGCAGATGTTTGCGTCGGGGGTAGCTGAGCGAATCGCCGTGTGGTAATGATGCCTCCATATGTGTCAACCGGGATGTTCTGTTCTGGATCGCAAACAACAAAGTACCTAACACTCACACACACCTAAACACACACCTACACACACACCTACACACTCAACACCTACACACACTAACACTCACACACACCTAACACTCACACACACCTAACACTCACTCACACTAACACTCACTCACACCTAACACTCACACACACCTAACACTCACACACACCTAACACCCACCACAACACCACACACCTAACACTCACACACACCTAACACTCACACACACCTAACACTCACTCACACCTAACACTCACACACACCTAACACTCACCACACCTAACACACACCTAACACACACCTAACACTCACACACACCTAACACTCACACCTAACACTCACACCTAACACTCACACACACCTAACACTCACACACACCTAACACACACACACCTAACACTCACACACACCTAACACTCACACACACCTAACACTCACACACACACACACCTAACACTCACACCACCTAACACCACACACACCTAACACTCACACACACCTAACACCCCACACACACCTAACACTCACTACACACCTAACACTCACTCACACCTAACACTCACACACACTAACACTCACACACACCTAACACTCACACACACCTAACACTCACACACACACCTAACACACACACACACCTAACACACACACACACCTAACACTCACACACCCCTAACACTCACACACCTAACACTCACACCACCTAACACTCACACACCTAACACTCACACACACCTAACACTCCACACACCTAACACACACACACACCTAACACTCACACACACCTACCACTCACACACACCTAACACTCACACACACCTAACACTCACACACACCTAACACTCCACACCTAACACCACACACACCTAACACTCACACAACCTAACACTCACACACACCTAACACTCACACACACCTAACACTCACACACACACCTAACACTCACACCACACCTACACATCACACACACCTAACACTCACACACCTAACACACACACTAACACCTACACCACACCTAACACTCACACACCCTAACAACTCACACACACCTAACATCACGCACACACCGAACCCTACACACCCTACGACCACACTAACAGCCTACACACAACCTAACACTCACACCACACCTAACACTCACACACACCTAACACTCACCACACCTAACACTCACACCACACCTACACACATCACACACCTAACACTCACACAACACCTAACCTCACACAGACACCTACACTCACACACCCTAACCTCAAAACACACCTTAACACTCACACACACCTAAGCACACTACACAAACACCTAACACTCCACACACCTAACACGCACACACCACCTAACACATCACACAAGGCACCTAACACATCACACACACCTAACCACACACACACCTAACATCACACTACACCTACAAGCACACACCCGACACATCACACACAACCTACCACACGAACACACCTAACACTCTACACACACCTAACACTCCACACACACCTAAACAAGCCACACACCTACACACACCTAAACACTCACACACACCTAACACATCACACACACCTAACACTCACCACACCAACACTACACACTAACACCACACACACCTAACACTCCACACACTAACACTCACACACACCTAACACCACACACCTAACCCACACACACCTAACACCCACACACCTAACACACACACCTAACACTCACACACACCTAACACTCACACACACCTAACACTCACACACCTAACACTCACACACACCTAACACACACACACCTAACACTCACACACACCTAACACACACACACACCTAACACTCACACACACCTAACCTACACACACACCTAACACACACACACCTACACACACCTAACACTCACACACACCTAACACTCACACACACCTAACACTCACACCACACCACACAACCACACCTAACACTCACACACACCTAACACTCACACACCTAACACTCACACACACCTAACACACACACACACCTAACACTCACACACACCTAACACACACACACACCTAACACTCACACACCTAACACTCACACACACCTAACACACACCTAACACTCACACACCTAACACACACACACACCTAACACTCACACACACCTAACACACACACCTAACACACACACACCTAACACTCACACAGGTGACTGATGGATGAGCGGGAGCGGCGCTTTGTAAACTCGCCTTCATCGTCTCCCTCGCCGACTCGCCGAGTGTTTGTGTTGTTGTTGTTGTTGGAAACGTCCCGACGTCAGATTGAAGCTTGGACGGGCGAGCCAAGGGAAGCTCCAGCAGCGGAAGAAACTCGTCACGTTGCAGACACCGAGTGACGCGTACCACGTGACAGAGACGCCAACTCCCACGTGCCCTTGAATGCCCCTTCTCGGTTCAAGCGGCGCCCGTTCTGCACGCACAAAAGTGTGATTTTGATCATGAACGAACGAAGGAGCAACGAATAAACAAAACCCGGACGACGCCGTGGCAAATCGGAGTTCTGTCTGCTGCCAATTCTCGTCGGCATCTCTCGCGCAACGCGGATCGCACTGCGCGCGTTCCTCGTCCGTGCCGGCCACATGGTTGATATCGGCAATAACGACGGAGCGAGACACGGAGCGAGATAAAATAGCCGCCTCCTGTAATGTACGCTTCAACTAAAAAACAAGTATAACCCGTAAAAACAAAGTTTTTCACTATAAATCCTTTATATGCGTGGCCGCTAGAGTCCTCTCGTCCTCTGGCTTGAGATGACTGCCACCTATGGGTCAGATGATTGCATTGCACCATTAAGCAATTGGTAATTAAATATATTTTTGTCCTAAAAAGTGTGTGTCAGTGTGTGTGTCAGGCTGTGTGTCAGTGTGTGTGTCAGTGTGGCGAGGAGTGGTGGTGCAGCGGTTAGCGCGCTGCACTACGAACCCGGATCCCCGAGTTATATTCCCGCTCACGGCCAAAACCAGCGACGATTATCTGAACCGGCACTGCGCCTCCCCCGGGTCGACTCAGCCTCAAATGAGTACCTGGTGCGGTGTGTAAACATCGCCACTGGGGAGATAAAGGCGGCCGGGCGTGGTGCTGGCCTCCCACCCCCTCCTCCACCGTTCCGGCCTTATAGGTGCTCGCTAACAGCACTTGCCCCAACAGCCTGTGCAGGCTACACGGGTGATCTTTGTCTTTGTGTCTTTGGCGCGCGCCCTCGTTGCCTGCGTCCCCAGAGACACTGCCCCCTCCTCCACGATCGGCGTCGTGACCCCCGAGACCAAACCCGCCCCTCCCCCCCCGTACCTCTCTTGACATTTGTCATTGTCTGTGCGGGATGATATCGGCGCGGGTGTGGGAGGGGGGAGGGGGAGCAGGTCCCAAGATTCTCATGGCCCCCCGTGTCCCAGTGCCCCCCAATCACCCCTCGCCAGCCAGCGACCACCTCCGCTGCAGTCGCTCCAAGCTGCCCACCCCGACCCCCGCTCCACTGCCCCACGCTGGCCTGGCACGGCGCGAGTGTGCAGCACCATCTCCTTCACCTGCAGCTGCGAGGATCAATCGGCAGCGTCGTCTTCCCCGCACCTCCGATGAGCAGGTTGGCAACGTACGGCGCGAAGGAATTTCAACAAACAAATCACGCGCCTCATTCGTGTCGACTGTTAACCACCACGACTCCCAACTACCACCACCACTCACTCCTCTTCACGGTCACTAACACCGTACGCTCTACTCATCTCAATCTTCATCCACGCAACACCCTCTGGATTGTCCACCACCTCCACTTCGCCACCACACGGAGCCGTGCAGATGGGGGGGGGGGGGGGTATTGGGGGCATCAGCAGGGACAATTTGCCCTGGGACTCACACAACATTCCCACGTGGCATTCTACCCTTGAGCCCCCAGGATCACGTGGGCGGCCCACAGCCACCACGACCCACCACCAGCTCCTCCTCCTCCGCTCTCTCCATCCACGCAGCCGCGCGCGCTCCGCTCCACGCTGCCCCCTATCATACACACGCTGCCCCTATCATACACACGCTGCCCCTATCATACACACACTGCCCCCTATCATACACACACTGCCCCTATCACACACACACTGCCCCCTATCATACACACACTGCCCCCTATCATATACACACTGCCCCTATCATACACACGCTGCCCCCTATCATACACACACTGCCCCCTATCATACACACGCTGCCCCTATCATACACACACTGCCCCTATCACACACACGCTGCCCCTATCATACACACACTGCCCCCTATCACACACACGCTGCCCCTATCATACACACGCTGCCCCCTATCATACACACGCTGCCCCTATCATACACACACTGCCCCTATCACACACACACTGCCCCCTATCATACACAAACTGCCCCCTATCATACATACACTGCCCCTATCATACACACACTGCCCCCTATCATACACACACTGCCCCCTATCATACACACACTGCCCCCTATCATACACACACTGCCCCCTATCATACACACACTGCCCCTATCATACACACACTGCCCCCTATCATACACACACTGCCCCCTATCATACACACACTGCCCCTATCATACACACACTGCCCCCTATCATACACACACTGCCCCCTATCATACACACACTGCCCCTATCATACACACACTGCCCTATCATACACACACTGCCCCCTATCATACACACACTGCCCCCTATCATACACACACTGCCCCTATCATACACACACTGCCCCTATCATACACACACTGCCCCCTATCATACACACACTGCCCCTATCATAACACACTGCCCCTATCACACACACTGCCCCCTATCATACACACACTTCCCCCTATCATACACACACTGCCCCCTATCATACACACACTGCCCCCTATCATACACACACTGCCCCTATCATACACACGCTGCCCCTATCATACCACACACTGCCCCATCATACACCACACTGCCCCTATCACACACACACTGCCCCCTATCACACACACGCTGCCCCCATCATACACACACTGCCCCTATCATACACACGCTGCCCCCTATCACACACACGCTGCCCCTATCATACACACGCTGCCCCCTATCACACACACGCTGCCCCCTATCACACACACGCTGCCCCTATCACACACACGCTGCCCCTATCATACACACGCTGCCCCTATCATACACACGCTGCCCCCTATCACACACACGCTGCCCCTATCACACACACGCTGCCCCTATCATACACACGCTGCCCCTATCATACACACGCTGCCCCTATCACACACACGCTGCCCCTATCATACACACGCTGCCCCCTATCACACACACGCTGCCCCTATCACACACACGCTGCCCCTATCATACACACGCTGCCCCTATCATACACACGCTGCCCCTATCACACACACGCTGCCCCTATCACACACACGCTGCCCCTATCATACACACGCTGCCCCTATCATACACACGCTGCCCCTATCACACACACGCTGCCCTCTATCATACACACGCACGCAATGACAAAGATCGCCCGTAAAGCCCGCGTCGACTCTTGGGACAAGTGTTGCGAGGGTGCACCAATGAAGGCTGGCACGAGGGTGTGGTGCAACCAACACCATCGACACAGCACACACGCACGCACACACACACCTACATGCATAAAGGTCTAAACAATCACACGTACACACACGTACATCACATTCACACACACCTACATGCATAAAGGTTTACACAATCACACGTACACGCACGTACATCACATTCACACACACTCCATACCAGAGAAGCCCGACAGCGTGACCAGACTGTTGGAGCAGGTTCTGTGACCCGCCACCTTCTTCAGGCCACGCGGCGCACGACGCGACTGGTGGGAGCACCACGCCCGGCCGCCTTTGTTGCCCACGTGGTGATGTGCAAATATCGCATGAGGTACTCGTTTGAGGGCGGAGTCGACCTAGGGGAGGCCCGGGACCGATTCATATCATTGCCACTGATGTTGTCCGTGAGCAGAAATCGAACTCGGGTCGCACACACACCGCGCGCACAGCACACACACACACACACCACACACACCACACACACCGCGCGCACACACACACACACACCACACACCGCACACATACACCGCGCACACACCGCACACACACCACACACACACACACCGCACACACACACCACCACACACACCACCACACACCGCACACACACATCATACACCACACACACCACGCACACACCGCACACGCACACACCGCGCGCACACACACCACCACCACACACCGCACACACACCGCACACACACACACACCACCACACACCCCACACATACTCTGATGGTGCATTGTCTTTGAGTTGTGCGCCTTTTGGCGTCATCTGGTCCAACCCATGTGAGACTAGGCTCTAAGGAAAGCTGTCTCGGGTGTGGACCAATCAACTTCAAGGACAGTGCACATACATTATCAGAGTTGTGTTTTTTGTTTGTATTATGACTGCAGGTATTGTGGTCTATGTAAACATGACTCCTCGTAAAAAGGTGTCAGTTTTGTTGCCAGATAGAAGGGTAAAAACAATTATCATATTTTTACTGGCAAATGAGGTTTCCATAGAATAAAATAATTATTTCCCTTCTACGTGAGTTTACCGAAAGAACCAAGAATATGAATCCCTGCAGTCACGAAAGCTTTAAATCGAAATGTAACTTGACGTAATGTGTTCCTGTCGATTGCGTTTAATAAACGCACACACACGTAGGAGACACCCCGTGTCACTGTCTTGCTATTGAAGGGACGTTTAATCTCTTAAACGTGAACACGAAAATCACCGACAGCAATAAACAATAAACAACCTATAACACTGGTCAACAAAAATATAGATGTACACATTGGCGATAGGGCAACACTCGGGCAGATAACGCATTGATGACACTGGTCAACACAAAAAAATAAATTCTGGCCTGGATTTTTGCAGCTGTTTTAGACATCTCATTTTGATGCTATCGGCATACCCCATTTTCATTGATTTTACCCGAAATTAACTCTGTCACTTATGATTGCAAGTCGTTGCGAGTCAGCGACTGCTTTAGTGTTCAAACATGGTGCTGTATTTTTAGGATAGTGTGTTTATAACATCATTTTATGTATATATCCACATTCATTTAATATTTTTCTTCCGCAGTTTTTACTCAAAATGCAATATTCGATATCTCAAAAACCTGACGTGATAGACAAAAACTGATGCCGGATTTGGAATCAGCAGCACCCCAAAATTACCTTAACCCCGTTGCAATACCTCTGGCCAGAAGAACAAGCGTTTTGACCAGTCTTATAATCAACGAGCAGTCCGGGAACCCGCCGTGGGAACGGGGAACTTCCGGCTGTCACGGCCGCCAACCCCGCTTAGCAGGGAGCCGCCAAACGAGATTCATTTTGAGTGCGGGCCCCCGGGGGGTTGAGCCACCCCTCTCCGCCCCGCGCCCGGTGAGGGCGGCGGGAGAAGCGGCGCGTTGGCTGTCCCCGCTCTCCTGCGATCTCCGCCGCCGCGTCCCCCGTCGCCCACCACGCCCCTCGTGACCCGTCGCAGCATCTCCCTGGTCTGGGTCCACCACGCCGAACCCTCCCTCGCCCCCCCTCCCATCTCCGCCCCCCTCCCCGCGCCCCCCCGAACCTCCCCCTGCGCTCCCCCCATTCTCTCCCGACCCTCGTGTCTCGAGCCGTGTGCGCGCAGTCTCTCCGCGTGCAGGTTTCGGGCGTTCTCCCTCTGCGCCTGCATCTGGCCTCTGACCTCCTCCCTCGCCCACCGCGCTCGCTCTCCCGCTCCCGCGTCCACGGCTCTCCCTCTCGCGCCCTCCGCCCCCCCTCTCAACGCCGCCGCTGCTGTTGCTGCCCCGCCCCCCCAAACTCCGGGGCCTTCCCCGCCGCGTCCTCCGCCTCTCTGTGGGGGGGCTCCCTCGGACGGTCTCGAGGGGCCCCCCACGCCCGCAAGGAGTGCGAGCTGGTCGCTGTTCCTCCGTTCGTCCGCCCTCCTGACGCCGCCATCGCCGCAACCCGCTTTGCGCATGGCAGCTCGCCGCGGATTCTTGTCACTGTTGTTGTTGTTGCTGTTGTTGTTGCTGTCGCTGTTGTTGTTGTCGCTGTTGTTGTTGTCGCTGTTGTTGTTGCTGTTGTTGCTGTTGTTGTTGCTGTTGTTGTTGCTGTTGTTGTCGCTGTTGTTGTTGTTGCTGTTGTTGTTGCTGTTGTTGTTGCTGTTGTTGTCGCTGTTGTTGCTGCTGTTGTTGTTGTCCGCTCGCAGCTTGGCCTTCCGCAGCGTCGTGCTGAGTGAGGGTGGTGATGCAGCGAGCACAGCTCCCTGTACCATTAAAACCATCAACACCATCAACACCATCACCATCATCACCACCATCACCATCATCACCACCATCACCATCAAAACCATCAACACCATCACCACCATCACCATCATCACCACCATCACCACCATCACAACCATCATCACCACCATCACCACCATCAACACCATCACCACCATCAACACCATCACCATCATCACCATCACCACCATCACTACCATCACCTACATGGGGGACCTTTGTATATAGGTGCTACTAACAGCACTTGCCTCTACAGCCTGCTAGAGGCTACACGGGGGACCTTTGTCTGTGTAAAGGTACTAACAGCACTTGCCCCTACATCCTGCTAGAGGCTACACGGGGGATCTTTGTGTATAGGTGCTACTAACAGCACTTGCCTCTACAGCCTGCTAGAGGCTACACGGTGGACCTTTGTCTGTGTAAAGGTGCTAACTGCACTTGCCCCTACAGCCTGCTAGAGGCTACACAGAGGACCTTTGTCTGTGTATAGGTGCTACTAACAGCACTTGCCCCTACATCCTGCTAGAGGCTACACGGGCACCTTTGTCTGTGTATAGGTGCTACTAACTGCACTTGCCCCTACATCCTGCTAGAGGCTACACGGGCACCTTTGTCTGTGTATAGGTGCTACTAACAGCACTTGCCCCTACATCCTGCTAGAGGCTACACGGGCACCTTTGTCTGTGTATAGGTGCTACTAACAGCACTTGCCCCTACATCCTGCTAGAGGCTACACGGGCACCTTTGTCTGTGTATAGGTGCTACTAACAGCACTTGCCCCTACATCCTGCTAGAGGCTACACGGGCACCTTTGTCTGTGTATAGGTGCTACTAACAGCACTTGCCCCTACATCCTGCTAGAGGCTACACGGGCACCTTTGTCTGTGTATAGGTGCTACTAACAGCACTTGCCCCTACATCCTGCTAGAGGCTACACGGGCACCTTTGTCTGTGTATATGTGCTACTAACAGCACTTGCCCCTACATCCTGCTAGAGGCTACACGGGGCACCTTTGTCTGTGTATAGGTGCTACTAACAGCACTTGCCCCTACATCCTGCTAGAGGCTACACGGGCACCTTTGTCTGTGTATAGGTGCTACTAACAGCACTTGCCCCTACATCCTGCTAGAGGCTACACGGGGCACCTTTGTCTGTGTATAGGTGCTACTAACAGCACTTGCCCCTACATCCTGCTAGAGGCTACACGGGGCACCTTTGTCTGTGTATAGGTGCTACTAACAGCACTTGCCCCTACATCCTGCTAGAGGCTACACGGGGCACCTTTGTCTGTGTATAGGTGCTACTAACAGCACTTGCCCCTACATCCTGCTAGAGGCTACACGGGCACCTTTGTCTGTGTATATGTGCTACTAACAGCACTTGCCCCTACATCCTGCTAGAGGCTACACGGGGCACCTTTGTCTGTGTATAGGTGCTACTAACAGCACTTGCCTCTACATCCTGCTAGAGGCTACACGGGGCACCTTTGTCTGTGTATAGGTGCTACTAACAGCACTTGCCCCTACATCCTGCTAGAGGCTACACGGGGCACCTTTGTCTGTGTATAGGTGCTACTAACAGCACTTGCCCCTACATCCTGCTAGAGGCTACACGGGCACCTTTGTCTGTGTATATGTGCTACTAACAGCACTTGCCCCTACATCCTGCTAGAGGCTACACGGGGCACCTTTGTCTGTGTATAGGTGCTACTAACAGCACTTGCCCCTACATCCTGCTAGAGGCTACACGGGGCACCTTTGTCTGTGTATAGGTGCTACTAACAGCACTTGCCCCTACATCCTGCTAGAGGCTACACGGGGCAGCTTTGTCTGTGTGCTACTAACAGCACTTGCCCCTACATCCTGCTAGAGGCTACACGGGCACCTTTGTCTGTGTATATGTGCTACTAACAGCACTTGCCCCTACATCCTGCTAGAGGCTACACGGGGCACCTTTGTCTGTGTATAGGTGCTACTAACAGCACTTGCCCCTACATCCTGCTAGAGGCTACACGGGCACCTTTGTCTGTGTATAGGTGCTACTAACAGCACTTGCCCCTACATCCTGCTAGAGGCTACACGGGGCACCTTTGTCTGTGTATAGGTGCTACTAACAGCACTTGCCCCTACATCCTGCTAGAGGCTACACGGGGCACCTTTGTCTGTGTATAGGTGCTACTATCAGCACTTGCCCCTACAGCCTGCTAGAGGCTACACGGGGCACCTTTGTCTGTGTATAGGTGCTACTAACAGCACTTGCCCCTACATCCTGCTAGAGGCTACACGGGGCACCTTTGTCTGTGTATAGGTGCTACTAACAGCACTTGCCCCTACATCCTGCTAGAGGCTACACGGGGCACCTTTGTCTGTGTATAGGTGCTACTATCAGCACTTGCCCCTACATCCTGCTAGAGGCTACACGGGGGACCTTTGTCTGTGTATAGGTGCCACTAACAGCACTTGCCCCTACAGCCTGCTAGAGGCTACACGGGGGACCTTTGTCTGTGTATAGGTGCTACTAACAGCACTTGCCCCTACAGCCTGCTAGAGGCTACACGGGGCACCTTTGTCTAAAGTCTCACTCTCGCAGTCACGGGGGGGGGGCGGGTAGCAGCCCAGCCCCAGCCGGCCAAGGTGCGACCTCGGCCGGTTGAGCAATCTAGCCGAGACCGGTGTCACTCCCGGAACTAGGCCTTACCGCAGGGCTCACCGGCGCAACGCTGCGTCGACGTCTTGGGAGGGGGTCTTGAGTGATGTTCTCCGTCGTTGTGAGCTCACACACTCAACAATGTCCTCGTGTGGAGTGCAGCAGCAGCAGCAGGAGGAGGAGGAGGTCCGACGTCGCGTGCCGACACCTCGGGCAGGAGGCTGCAGGCAGCTGCGATCTCGTGAGATTGGCAGGGCGCGTTTATAATACGTAGTGCGGATAGGCGACCACGTGACGCGAGTGCGACTCGGATTCCGTAGAACTGATAAGACTGCGCGCTGCGCCGTAGACTCAACACTGCGGCTCAGCCGACGTTTCAGGTCCCCTCGGGGGCGTGCGAGTCACGTGGTGGGGTCTGTGACGTCATGGGGCACACGGCTGACTGTTCCACTCCTGCCAAGCTCGATAATATTTTTTATATATTTTTGTATTTCTCGTCACATCTCTAACGTCTTCACAGGGGCTTCAAAACAGCAACATCGAGAGCGACAAGAGGTCAGTGTACTTCCAGGCTGGTTCACCAATGTGAAGATGTCACAGACACTAACGCTGGGAAGTAACATTTAAAATTTGATTTAAAAAAAATATTGCGCTTGGAGAATGCGGGAATCGACCCCACGTAGTTGGGGAATATGTCAGTAGGTGAATCTCTTGCTTCACCAACTGAGCTACTCTCCAAGGACGTGAGCGACGTCTCCTGGAGTTCTACTATTACAAATAGACATAAAGTCGCGTAGAAGGGAAATAATAAAATAATACAAATAGACATAAAGTCGCGTAGAAGGGAAATAATAAAATAATAATTCACCATAAAGACACACCACACACACACAGTACACTACAGTACACACGTGGTGCACAGCACACACGTGGTGCACAGCACACACGTGGTATACAGTACACACGTGGTGCACAACGCTTGCCATGGCTGTTGATGGTGGTGGGAAGGGAGTGAATGTCTCATCATCAGCAGCAGCATCATCATCATCATCATCAGCAGCACCATCATCATCATCAGCAGCAGGCCTAGTAAGTTGCCGCGTGTTTCACTTTACATAGTAACACATGACTTATAAGTCAACACTTATTCATAGATATTCACCAGTGGCATCTACGTCTGCAGAACATGAAGAACCAGTGGCATCTACATCTGCAGAACGTGAAGAACCAGTGGCATCTACATCTGCAGAACGTGAAGAACCAGTGGCATCTACATCTGCAGAACGTGAAGAACCAGTGGCATCTACATCTGCAGAACGTGAAGAACCAGTGGCATCTACATCTGCAGAACGTGAAGAACCAGTGGCATCTACATCTGCAGAACCAGTGGCATCTACATCTGCAGAACGTGAAGAACCAGTGGCATCTACATCTTCTAAGGAAAGCTGTCTCGGGTGTGGACCAATCAACTTCAAGGACAGTGCACATTATCAGAGTTGTGTCTTTTGTTTGTATTTATGACTGCAGGTATTGCGGTCTATGCAAACATGACTCCTTGTAAAAAGGTGTCAGTTTTGTTGCCAGATAGAAGGGTAAAGAACCAATTATCATATTTTTACTGGCAAATGAGGTCCCCATAGTGTAGATGTTTGCCCCGAGCTCTCATACTCTGATGGTGCATTGTCTTTGAGTTGTGCGCCTTTTGGCGTCATCTGGTCCAACCCATGTGAGACTAGGCTTGGCTTTGCTGGCTGGGGCAAGAGGTGGGCGTGGCTTGGCTGGCTGGGGAGATTGCAGTTCACGCGCGGAGCAGCAACCTGCTGCTGCTGCTGCTGCCTCGCGAAGCCACGCGGCACAGGCCGTGACGTCACTTCCGGGATACAATTTCAAGTTTTCGGTGTCGCCCCGGGAGCCATTCGGCTCTTGAATCGGGTGCAACGGCAACAAACAGGAAACATGAACACGAACAAGAAACATCTTACAGTGAACACTCCCCTCCCGCAACGAGCGGCTCTGTAACTTAAATAAATTATGTTAATGAGCCCCCAGTCACCGGGCGTGGCTTTGCCCAAATAAGGATTGGCACTGGGACGGAGGTGACGTCCAGTGGGTGACATGACGCGGTCGGGAGTGGGTGGCATGACGTCACTAGCGAGGCACACCGCCTCCTGGCGTTTGACGCCGATGAGGTCACGCTGCGCGGTGACGTCAGAGAGCGGGGTCAGAGTTCAAGTTCGTTGTCGTTGGCAGTGACGTGGTGAGCGCTGCGCTCCGCACCGACCAGCCGAGTTCCATTCCCGCTCGTGGCCAACGCCGCCAGTGGCCACTTTCTGAGCCGGTCCTGAGCCTCCCCTACGTCGACTTAGCCTCAAACGAGTACCCGGTGCGGTGAGTCAACATCGCCAGCACTGGGGAGACAAAGGCGGCCGGGCGTGGTGCTGGCCACCCACCCCCTCGTGTGCCGTCCCACCCTTAATAGGTGCTCGCTAACAGCACTTGCCCCTACAGTCTGTGCAGGCTACACGGGGGATCTTTGTGTTAGGTGCTCGCTAACAGCACTTGCCCCTACAGTCTGTGCAGGCTACACGGGGGATCTTTGTGTTAGGTGCTCGCTAGCAGCACTTGCCCCTACAGTCTGTTGCCGCCCTATCGCCGGAGCCACTCCACGTCTGCAGATGTGGCTCATGTGAGGCAGAGACTGCAAGCAGGTGGTCCGTTGTCGACAGGTGCAGTCACACGAGCGGCGTGGTCCCAGCTGCAGACTCACGCCTTGATGGATCTCGGGAGGGAAGATGAGCTGCTGCATGTTGGTGGCAGCAATGGAAGCCGGGACAGCAACCTTGACATTGCCGCAGGTAGCACAAGTTATACTGGTGGGAACCTCCTGGTTACACCAGCCCACAGGGGATTATTGTGTCCGTCTGTCCGTCGTGCAGGGAGGGGCTGGGTGGGGAGGGTGGGGAGGGGCTGGGTGGGGAGGGTGGGGAGGGGCTGGTCACCCCGTGGTGCCCTTATAAAACTCAACGTTTCACCTACTCACGCCGGCTTGTGCCCGCCCTCACAGTCTGGCATATTTGCGGAATACACCACGCCGCCGTTGACCCTGCAGGCCATTGAGCGTGCAACCCGACGTTCCTACCAGCTCCCTCCGCAGCAGGAATGTGTTTCTGTTCAATTCCCATCACAACGGCAACAATGAAATAACATAAGAGTTAAATATTACCGCGTGATGGAATAAATTATCCTTCACTTGTTGCACTAAGTGGAGAGGAATTTACTGTTGCGTTGCACAATTCGTTGAACAAATTGTGATAGCCTTGTGACCTTTACCACTGACACATCGCCCCAAATAAGACGTACATTTTGATCTTGTTCAAGGGTTATTAAAGGCCCGAACATTACAACTCTGTGTGCGGTTTTTTGGTGAGATTCATTTGGCAAGGGGAACTAGTTGGCGTTCCCTCTGCTCCACTCGCTTGCCACTTTGTCCTGCCACACCCACCCAGTGTGTCACAGCGCGAGTAGTCTGCCATCGCGAACCAGAGGAGATGAATGGTGAACATTTAACAGAGAAATGGAACATTCATGCCGGTCTTTGGAAACAGATTTAAACAAATATTCTTAGGTTTTTTCGGTAAAGTCACGTAGGTAAAACATCAAAATTAATGAAAATAAAATAAAATAAAAATCACGACGTTTCGGAGGCAACACAAGTCTCCGTCATCAGGTGGGACCGTCGTGATTTTTATTTTATTTTATTTTCATTAATTTTGATGTTTTACCTACGTGACTTTACCAAAAAAACCTAAGAATATGAATCCTTGCAGTCACGAAAGCTTCAAATCTAGTTTTAAACAATCCAGGACGGTTTGCTTTAATGGAAACATTCCAACTGAGATTGTATTTGTTTGAGATGTCCCAGCGGCAGTCGAGGTTTTTGGCAATGATCTGCAGGGATGGTGCGTTTCCGTTCCTAGCCGCGAGGGCATATCCTTGTTACTGCGCCGTCCGTGAGCGTTGGTTCACGTTCCAAGCAGTGAGGAAGTCCGCTTATCTTGCTTAAGTTGTTGAGTTGCGTCGGCAATAAACTCAAAGGGCAACCTTACCCGGTAAATACAGTAAACCATCTAGTAAACCACTGTAGTCTTCGTTCCTGCAATGAAGGAATAACAAAGCTACACCAACTCTCTCCCGAAGCCCTCTTCTGGCTAGCAGACCTCGACGTTTTCATGTATCTCCTGAACATGTTGCCAGAATTGGAGTAAATTGTAATATGGTGCCACCTAGTGGCGATACAGCTCAGGTGAGTCTTTTATGTAAACAGGCGGCAAAGCCGAGTGAGAGATTCATGTTCATCATCATTGTCAACCAAAATTAAATCCAATGCTGGATGGAGGCCTCTCCAAGCTGTCATCATCACATTTTCTTGCAATGCAACAATTCACGGAGCACCTGCATACGAGCTGATTTCAGAGCTTTCCATCTTAGATCTTTAAAGGTGACTTTTGAAATAGTTTTTATACTCCTACTGGTGCAGTGTTGAGTCTGTGGGCAGTGTTGAGTCTGTGGGCAGTGTTGAGTCTGTGGGCAGTGTTGAGTCTATGGTGCAGTGTTGAGTCTATGGTGCAGTGTTGAGTCAATGGGCAGTGCTGAGTCTATGGACAGTGTTGTCATCACTATGAAATAAGTATACCAAGTTTGCAGTCGATACCACATTGGGAAGTGGGTTAAAATTGAGTTACAAGATTTGAGGATACAACAACAACGACAACAACGACAACGACAGCGTGTAAAATTGGAATCATGGAGAGTATTCTATATGAATAAAGTGCTCTACCTTACAGCATTTACCGTTATAAACATTGTTCATGGGTAGTAGTACCCCAGTAATTACCATGAAAATCGGATAATTTGTATAGGGTAAGGGTAAAAGTAGGCTCATTGTTTTTCTTACTCTTAGGTTTTTTTCGGTAAAGTCACGTAGGTTAAATAAGAAAAGTAAAATAATATACGTGAAAATAAGTCGATGTATTTTTATTCTATTTTATTATTTTTTTACTTTTTTACCGACGCGACTTTACCGAAAAACAACCCGCTAAGAGTATGAACCCTTGCAGTCACGAAAACTTCAAATCTAGAATCGCTGCTTTTCCCTTTAACCTCCACCTTGCCGGGGCCTACACGCACACACTCACCCCCCACTCGCTCGCTCACTCACCCACACAGCAGAAGGATGAGGTGGAGGTGGTGGTGATGAGAGGCTTGCCTGTGGAGGTGTCAGTCCCAGCACCACAGCAATGGTGGAGCAGCAGTTGCCCAGCTAGAAGCCAGCCAGCACCCAGCAGCTTGACTGCAGCAGCCTCTGTGTCCAGGGCTCCGTGTAGACTCAGCTCTGGTGACTCAACACGCCCCTTGCCAAGGGCTGGCTCGACTCTGGCGAATGGTCGATGGTTCCCGCTGAGCTGTGCGGATTTAAGCTTCACAATCATGGAATGCGTTGCGCACTACTCACGTCTAGAGTCAACATCGCGTAGGGTAGCCTCTGTCTACTGCTGGTGAGGAGGAGGGGTAGGGGGGGTGCGGGGGGGGCAGTGTGGAGTCTATGGTGCAGTGCTGAGTCTATGGGCAGTGTTGAGTCTATGGTCAGTGCTGAGTCTATGGGCAGTGTTGAGTCTATGGGCAGTGTTGAGTCTATGGGCAGTGCTGAGCCTATGGGTAGTGTTGAGTCTATGGGTAGTGTTGAGTCTATGGGCAGTGTTGAGTCTATGGGCAGTGCTGAGCCTATGGGTAGTGTTGAGTCTATGGGTAGTGTTGAGTCTATGGTGCAGTGTTGAGTCTATGGTGCAGTGCTGAGTCTGTGGGCACGTGTTGAGTCTATGGGCAGTGTTGAGTCTATGGACACGTGTTGAGTCTATGGACAGTGTTGAGTCTATGGTGCAGTGTTGAGTCTATGGGCACGTGTTGAGTCTATGGGCACGTGTTGAGTCTATGGACAGTGTTGAGTCTATGGTGCAGTGCTGAGTCTATGGGCAGTGTAGAGTCTATGGGTAACAGTGTTGAGTCTATGGTGCAGTGTTGAGTCTATGGGTAGCAGTGTTGAGTCTATGGGTAACAGTGTTGAGTCTATGGGCACGTGTTGAGTCTATGGACAGTGTTGAGTCTATGGTGCAGTGTTGAGTCTATGGGCAGTGTTGAGTCTATGGGCAGTGTTGAGTCTATGGGCAGTGTTGAGTCTATGGGCAGTGCTGAGTCTATGGGCACTGTTGAGTCTATGGGCAGTGTTGAGTCTATGGGCAGTGTTGAGTCTATGGCAGTGTTGAGTCTATGGTGCAGTGTTGAGTCTATGGGCAGTGTTGAGTCTATGGGCAGTGTTGAGTCTATGGGCAGTGTTGAGTCTATAGTGCAGTGTTGAGTCTATGGGCAGTGTTGAGTCTATGGGCAGTGTTGAGTCTATGGTGCAGTGTTGAGTCTATGGGCAGTGTTGAGTCTATGGGCAGTGTTGAGTATATGGCAGTGTTGAGTCTATAGTGCAGTGTTGCTGGGTCCACACCAATCAACTTCAAGGACAGTGCACATTATCAGAGTTATGTTCTTTTGTTTGTATTATGACTGCAGGTATTGCGGTCTATGCAAACATGACTCCTTGCAAAAAGGTGTCAATTTTGTTGCCAGATAGAAGGGTAAAGAACCAATTATCTATGGGCAGTGTTGAGTTTATGGTGCAATCACTGCAGGCCAAGTGCCAGTATCATGACCAACTCGGGCATTGAAGTTGCCCAACAAGATGACTCTATCCCCAAGGGGCCACTTTAGCTAACACCTGTGACAGGTCATAGAAGGCATCTGACTCATCGGCCTTGCCTGCATCCCTCCACGGATGTTCGTCTTCAGTGGGGGCATAAGTAACCACGACCACCATTCCTCGCCTCTGGTTGATGGGAAGGCGAGCCCACAGTAGCCTGGGGCTTACAGCTTCCCACACCTCACCACCACGCTCCCGCAACCCCTTGTTTTGTTCAGAAGAGCCACTCCCTGTTGTTTGGCAGTCTCATGCCCCGAGTAGAGGACTGTCCACCCCTCATGGTGGCAGGAGCCTGAGCCGGTCCACCGGACCTCCTGAATACCACAGAGATCCAGGTGGTACCGGTCCAGCTCCCGATAGAGGGGTGGCATACTCTCCTCCGCAGTGAGCGTTTGAACATTCCACGTGGCCACCCGCAGTGGTTTTTTGTTGTTTCTGGAGGAGCCCCGAGGGTAAGGATTCAGTCTCCTGGCTCCGCCAAATGGGGTTTGGCCAGTAGACGTCATAGATGCCTGTCCCCCCGGCTCCTCCGGGACAAGCTGAATTAGATATTTTGCAGGTCGCTTTGTGGTCATGAATTGAAGGTGGAGAGATTACCAGCTCCTCACACCTGTCCAGAGCCCCCATTTGGCCGCTGCAGTGGTTACAAAGGCCATGAGGGGAATGGCGAATTTAAGTTGGCCCTCCCCCCACGGCACTGCCCATCACAGCGTTGCTGTCCGGTACGAACAAGGAGGTAGGGGGTTGTTTTGCCGGACAACAACAACCGCCATTCGTCACGTAGAATGGAAATAATAGTATTTCCATTCTACGTGACTTTACCGAAAGAACCAGAATGGAAATAATATTATTTTCATTCTACGTGACTTTACCGAAAGAACCAAGAAAAATTGTTCATTGTTTGCAGGAAATATTTATTACGTTGCTATTTTAACACTGGGTTCCATTCACTACCGTTTGCATGTTCGGTCGACCTTTTGAATACTTCTTCGGACGCATTCCAGAATATTTGAAACTGTAAAATTTTCAGCAACCACCAAATAATTTCCTCTGAACCGTAACCTGAAAATCAAGTTGAGTGCTGGGGTTTTGCTCCCTAAATTTTACGTCAAACTCTATATTGGCAATTTAGTTCTATTCCTCCACACATGTTGCACTGCTTTTAATCAACACACGCCCAGTGTCAATAGGCGCATTCAGCAAAGGTAACTTTAAACCCAACATCAAAATAATTACCGTCAACAAATAATAACCATCGAACGAAGAAGGGTGCCAGTTCAATCCCTGGTTGGGGGACGACTCAACTCACATCGTCATCACCATCATCAACACCACCGGCCGTCGTAAAGTGAGCACCACAACTAGCCCCGCCATAGGAACGAGGCACGCCCGGCCGCCTTTGTGTCCCCGACAAAACACTGTGTGTGTACACACTGTGTGTGTGTAGACTGTTTGTAGACACTGTGTGTACACTGTGTGTGTGTACACACTGTGTGTGTACACTGTGTGTGTGTAGACTGTGTGTACACTGTGTGTGTACACACTGTGTGTGTAAGTACACTGTGTGTGTGTACACTGTGTGTGTGTAGACTGTGTGTGTACACACACTGTGTGTGTGTAGACTGTAGACACTGTGTGTGTACACACTGTGTGTGTGTGTACACTGTGACGGAGAATCAAACTCAGGTGGTCGGTTTCATCGCGCACTGTTCTCAGCACGGCGACACCCGGTCCATCCCACGCGTTATTAAAAGAAGCAACCAAATAACAGGACTTAACGTCGAGATGAAATTTTTATTTCGATTTAAAGCATTGGTTCTTAACCTGGGTTCGATCGAACCTCAGAGGTTCGGTGAGTCAGTCTCAGGGGTTCGGCGGAGGTTATTTTTTCCAATTAAGAAGGGTTCAGTGAATGCGCATATGAAACTGGTGGGGTTCGGTACCTCCAAAAAGGTTAAGAACCACTGCTTTAAGATGTTTTTTGTTCATGTTTTAGTTTTTTGTTTGTTGCGGTTGCACCCGATTCAAGAGCCGAATGGCTCACAGGGCTCTACCTAATAAATGAACTTTGGGTAGCAGCTGTTGGCTTGTCGGAGCAGCAACCCCAACTTGGGGTGCTTCCTCCACTTCCTCCTCCCTTGGTGGCTGTGCCAGACGAGAGCGGCCGACTTATTTGCGAACTCGTCGTGAAGATTCCTGCTGCACAAAACACCTACAAATACAAACAGCGTCTTACAACAATGCAACTTAAGATGTGGATAGCGACCGGACGCATTTGCAGCTCAGGATGTGGTACGGGAGAGTTTGATGTGTGCATGACCGTGTCTCGCATTCATATATATAGATGACTATGGAACATCAATCTCAGTGCAGTGCTAATACAACGCACACTCAAGCATGACTTTGGTTGTTTGGAGTGTAGAGATGACAATCAGTAGCGATTAATAATTTCAGAACGGTGTAAATTCCAGCGCAGAGCGCTCATGCCCGTGACAATGCGTGATTATAGTCACTAACTCGTCTATTCGGTCATGAATCCTCCTATAACGGAGTCTTCTGTGCTCGAGTTACGGGACCTGTGGTGTCGTCTCTGCCTTCCTCTCTACTCGGTCGGATTTCCTCCCAGCTAGAGGTCGCAAACGGGTACCCGTACCCAGCCGGGTACGGGTACCCGTACCCAGCCGGGTACGGGTACCCGTACCCAGCCGGGTACGGGTACCCGTTTGCGACCCTGGTGCGGCCGGGTACGCGTACGGGTAAGGAATCAAAACCCGTTTGCGACCTCTGCTCCCAGCTCACGGGGAGGGGGGGTGGGCAACGTAGCAGCGCTCTCATCTCTGTTGGTGGCCCTGAGCTCACCATGGAAAATTCCAGTCCCACAGCGGGGGCCATGCGCTCTCCACGGAAACCCGCGCAGTTTTTTTTACTTTCCGCGATGCGAGGTTCATGGTGCCCCACTCCGGAGAGATGAAATTGGCACAGACCCCCCCTCCCCCCACAACAAACGCACCCAGCGGAGTGAAGAGCACGGATGGCACCTAGACAGCTCGAGTCCCCACTGCCCCCAGTGAATGTTCAGACGCCCTCGTACGTTGGCTACATTCGTCTGTTCGCGTTGTCTGTGGCGGCTGGCAACGCACGGACGAGTTAAACGGAGCAACGGGCGTGGCCTCACCCTCCGTTCGTTCCAGATCTGACCACGTGTGTTGTCCGTCTCCACCCCTTTTAATACCTGGGTCATGTGGTACCTTTCCACCAATCCTGGTTAACCTCTATGGAATCTTCTAGACTCCATCGTACGCTCCCAGGACCACGCCCCTGACTCGTCCCCCCATTGGCTGTGGCTAAAGCCAGCAGAACCAATCCTCTACTTACAGATGTCACCTTCCCATTACGTCAGGGCCACGCCCCTAGACTTCCCCCCATTAGCTATGGGCCAGGACCGGTAGGGCCAATCATCGTACGAGGTGTAATCCAACAGCAACCCGGATATGTCCTCACATCACACAACAAAGACGGCGATCGCATCGCGCGCTTTCAGGTGACTTCCATGGCCGTCTCGATCGCTCTTCCTGCCGATGTCAGGAATCCACCGGAGCCACGCACTTTTCAACGTGCGTTGAATGCTCATGTCATTCGAACCAATAAGCACGGTTGTCATCGTGCGGCGCGAAAGAAGTTCAACACACACAAACGTTCACTGTGCAGCGCAGCTACTACTATCCCACCTCGTGGGACCGCATGCCGGACCGTGCGTCTCGTGCCCAACCAACCACCCCCAGCCCCCACACGCGCCCTCTCTCACCTTGGCACCCATCCACCGCCTGCTCGTAGCCGGGGCCGCAGACGCACCTCCCGACGGGCATGAGCCACTTGCCATCGGCGCTGCAGAACATGCGCGGCGCCTCCTCCTCGACCGAGTTCTCGACGCATGCCCCGCGCACCTCGACATGCGAGGAAGATTCGGCGCCCGTCACCGTGTCGGGGAAGACGGCCAGGCCGCGCACGGTGCGTGGGCAGCGCTTGTAGTACACGCGCACGGACACGAGCGCGATGCATGCACCCACATCCTGGAAGGCCAGGTGGAAGCCCTTCTTGGTGAGGGGGCCCACGTCACGCACCTCCGTGTTCAGCTTCATGATGCGGCCGACCAGATCGATCTCGGTGAAGGTCTCGTCGGCCACGATGGTGTCCACCTTCACGTACTGGCTCTCGTGGATGCCGGACACGCGCTCGCTGTCCGACTCGTGGTAGTAGACGTTGAAGGTCTCCTTGCACGTGCCCGAGATGCCCGGGATGCTGTTGCAGTCGCGCAGCGTGAACTTGAGCTCGAGGAAGACGCGCTGGGCACCGCCGCGCATCATCCAGTTAGTCCGCAGCCAGTTGTTCTGGTTGGGCTTCATCACGTGGCAGACTTGGTACATCTGAATGGGCGTGTGGAACTCATCGTACCCGCTTATTTCTTCCCACTGTGTTTGTAGGGGAGGGGCGACAGAGAAGGTTGGTGGGTGGAGCGGGAGGGGGGGAGTGGCGATATTTTTGTTAGTGAAATTGGAAGATCGGGAGTTTAAAGTCTCATGATCAGAATCAGAATCGTTCTTTATAGCTGGGGGAAACTGATGAGCTACGAAGTGTCAAGTCGGAGTGGGTCAGATTATCGGGTCCATTCAGCTCCTTGTCTACCCAGGATTCACATTGCGAGCACCACTTTGTAAGTACTCAACGGCGGTTGCTCTAAGGCATCTCGGCCCCCGCCATAGGAATGTGCAATTTCCACCAATGGCTAAGAAAGGTAAATGAGATGAGCACCTCCAAATGCTCAATTGAGCATCATGGCACTCTGACTTGTAATTCAGTCTTTGGCCTCTATGTACAGTACTTTATATAAGATTCACAATTGGATACAACAGCATTATGCAATTTAGTCGCCAATATATAGATTAATAATAATAGTTCAATTTCTAACGTGCGCAAATTTGCAGACGTAGTGGCCGCAACTCAGAGGCGCGGAGCCAAGCTCAGAATCGCTCAAAAGCATGATTGTAGAGGTGAGTTTTTAAGTGTCTCTTAAAGGAGGCAATTGAGGTGATGCTGTGCAGAGGATCTTGGTATCAAGAGGAGGTCGTGAGTCGCGCTGCGCAGGCATCTGCCGTGTGCTGAGCTGCAAGTTGTCAATAATGAAGAGAGGTACGGTGGGCAGGCCGATATGAAGGCATGGTGGCAGAGGTAGGCGGTATTTTGTGTGACCCTACTGGTGATGGGTAGCCAGTTGAGAGCACGGAGACAAGCTAGTGAGTCGAGACGGGGATGAGTGTGGGCAATGACGACGCATGCCAGGTTATTTTGTAGTCTTTGAAGTTTCTTTAGGCTGCCAGCGGAGGTCCGGACTAGGACGGAGTTACAATAGTCAAGGCGAGACCCAACTATGCAACATGCCAATGTGTTGGCAATTTCAGTAGAGATGAGAGGACGTATGTGTCTAAGAGCCTTCAGGTGAAAGTTACATGAGCTGATGATATGGTTGGTTTGACGGTCGAAGGATAAAGTTGAATCTAGGATGACACCGAGGTAGCTGAAGTGGTCGGTGAACTTGATGCTGTGACCGAAGATGTGTATGTGTGTGGGGAGTGCTGCTGAATTAAGACGTTGCTTGGTACCTAACATGATGGCCACTGACTTTTTCGGATTAAGGGCTAGGTTGTGTGCAGTGAACCATTGTTGCACGGTGGTGGTACATTCCGAGAGCCTCTCGAATCCAGATGCATTTCTATAATCGATGGCGGTGAATATAATCGTGTCATCCGCGTATGAGTGATGCTTAACACCGAAGCTTGCAATGAGCCGGCCGATCGGGGAAGTGTAGGCTGTGAAGAGCAGGGAACCTAGTACAGAGCCTTGGGGAACCCCGCTTAATGCTGTTGTTTCAGGCAATGTGAACATGCCCACCCTGACTGAAGATTGCCGGTCAGAAAGGTACGAAACTATCCACTTGAGTGCTGAGCCGCATATACCGAAGTCGGATTTCAGGAGGGATGTAAGGAGCGAATGGTTGATGGTGTCGAAGGCTGACGAAATGTCCAGACTTATAAGTGCAACAGTTGAGCCGGAATCAATGATCGTTAAAATGTCATCGATCACTCTAGTGAGTGCTGTTTCTGTGGAATAGTTTTGACGGTAAGCTGACTGGAAGCAGCAGTAGTTTGCGGAGGAGGTGATGTGTGGTTTTAGCTGGGCGAGGGCTAGTCGTTCAAGGAGTTTCATGGTCATCATTGCACGGATTGAATGTTGTCCTTCGTCACACCTCCGATTAGCATGGTTAGCTTCGGAGGGTACAAAATAAGCTCAACGTGAGTATGTGTAGTGAGCATAAGTAGTGCAGGAGACGTCGATGGAGGCAACACTTATTGATTAAAAAGAGCTACGATACAGCAGCACGTAGCGAACCCTAACACTAGAGCAGTGGTTCTTAACCTGGGTTCGATCGAACCCCAGGGGTTCGGTGAGTCAGTCTCAGGGGTTCGGCGGAGGTTAAGACACACACCCGACTCATATGATTGTGCACCAGTAAAAAATATACCTATGTTTTTAATTTGAAAAAATCATATTTTATTTTTACAATTAAGAAGGGTTCGGTGAATGCGCAAATGAACTGGTGGGGTTCGGTACCTCCAAAAAGGTTAAGAACCACTGTACTAGAGGATGTGTTCCTCAGCGAACGTTCCTCGTGAGCTCCTACTACACCCCTCTATCTCAGACCATCCTAGTGGAGGCTAACTGACCTGGCCCAGTTTCGGCTCAGGTCCGACCCTCAGCCACACGAGTCTGGCCCTCACAAGGACACAGACCTCGCTGCTCTGAGGTCGCCCCTGGCTTGCCCTGCTCGGCTCTTACAAGTGTAGAGCCGTTGTAGAGCCGTTGTAGCCGTTGTAGACGGCCGGATTTAGACTTGCCACGGATGGCAAACAAACACAATGGGCGTGGCTACATCGGGACGCGAAGACGGTGTTTACTGCGACGTCCGCGTTGTTATCCTGGGGGGCTATTGCGGAGCTGGGATCCCCCACAGCCCCACCCCTCAAGGGGGGATGGCTATTTAAGGTGGCGAGCCGGACGGCTCGGGGTCTAGTGTTAAGCTGTAACCAGTGAAGAAAGAAGACTCGCTAGACAGGCCCTGGAACTCCCTGGGATCGCTGCCCTTTTCAGGGCCGACCAGACAAGCCAGCGGCGTGGCCCTAAGAGCCCAGGACCGACGCTCTTCTAAGAGCCGGACTGGGTATTCCGGGTGCCGTAACCTAGCTGTAAGCTAGCTGTGAGTCAGGCTGTTGTGTTCCGTAGTGTAGACGGGTGAAGGGGCCGATACCCCATTCAAGTACTGTAAGTTGCCTGTTACTTGCTGGTGTTAATAAACAAGCGTGTGCCTCCAACTACGTTGTCAAGTCTCCGGGAACCTTACTACATCTGGTGTCGGAAGTGGTTCTACAAGGATGGAGACACGACGGACAACTCCTACCAGAGAGACGGGGGCGGAGGAAACCTCGGCTGACTTTGAGCCAGAAATGGCTGAGGGCGGACTCGAGCAGCAGGGGCCAAGTCCACCCACACCGCAACGTCAAGACGAGTGGGAACCGTCGTCTGAAGGACTGTGGCTGGCCCACTCTCGACTGGCAGAATTGCTCTATGCTGCAGCCACCACACTGGAACAGATTACCCGACTGGGGACGGGAGGAGCTGCACGGGGCGATGGCGGCCAACATACGATGCCGTTTCCCGCCATTTCCAGAGACGCTGAGTTTGGAGTTCCCGCCATAAGTACAGTGCAGGCTGACGGCGAGGCGGGGCTACGTCACGTGGCCGATACTCACCAACCACAAGCCACGTCGGCAGCGGCGGACAACAAAACGTCACCACAGCAACCGCCGTTGCCACGCGCCCAGCCCGCCAAAGCTGCACGGAGTGACGGAGAGCGTTTTTCGCCTACGGACGCTGCGCTGCAACAGCGACTGCCACCTCTCAAGGAATTCGTGGGAGGAGAAGGCGACTGGGGTGGCTTCCGGAGGCGCTTCCTCGCCCATCAAGAGATGGCGAAATGGACCGATGATGAGGCGTTACGTGCGCTGCCGGCGATGCTTGACAGCGATGCCCTCGCCACTCTCACCTCGGCACCAAGGGCGAAGCGCGCCACGCTGCAAATGGCGCTGCAACTCCTCGCCGCGGTCTATGGACCACCCTCGGACTGTCGCCAGCTGTTTTACGATCGCCAGCGGGGCGCCAAGGAGTCGCCCCTGGCGTACCGCACGGCTCTCCTGGCCCTGGCGAAAACGGCTTTTCCACGGATGGACGAGGATGGGGTGGACGCCATGGTCACGGAAAAGCTACTGCTGCTGGCCGATGATTTGGACATCGTCGTCTTGGCTGAGGACGACGCAAAAATGTGTTCGTTGACGGCCGCCCGGCACATCCATGCCAACCTGCTGGCCCAACGTCGGAAGGCCAGCAAAGCGAAGGCCAGCCATACCGTGGCTGCATCCGCCCTCCCAGCGGAAGACATCTGCGCTGTGGATCGCCCGACGGAGTGGAGGTCCGGAGTACGGCCAGCTCGGGACGAACCGAGCCGCCGGGATCAGCCCAAGCCATCAGCAACACTCACGCGCTGCTACAACTGTGGCCTCCAGGGCCATGTGGCGTCAGGATGCCGGGCTCCTCGGCAGCGTGGTGCGACGCCTCGCCAGGACGTCGCGCCTCGACCCAAGTCTCCCCAGCAAAATCCGGCGAGTCGTGGCACCCCACATGGTTGGCCCACACACACACCTGCCACTCACTCACACACCGCAACGAACGGGGGTCAGAAATTATCCATTGTCACGCCAAAACGTACCTCCGTCGGGTGTGCGGTCCAACCGACCCAGTGGTCCGAGTTGGCTCATCGTGTTGTTGCCGCGTCGTCGGGGTCGTCGGTTGTTGTGGGACATATTGATGGGGTCGAGGTACGGGTCTTGATTGATACGGGAGCATCGGCGACTATTGTGTCTGATTTGATTTACAACATTCTCCCCATTCAAAGTCGTCCCTTGCTCCCTGTTGATGTCCCATGTTACGCTGCTAACGGGGGTTCGTTGGGAATTATCGGACAGATCCGCGCGCAAATTTGTATTGGGGACATTAAATTATCCGGCCCGATATTGGTCTCCTCCTCGCTGGCGGTTCCGTGCCTGTTGGGGACGGATTTCTTGGCCAAAATGCCCATTCGTATACTAATCGACCAAGGATGCATTGAACTTCCGTCGGGGCGACGTATGGCCTTTTTGTCATCCCCCGCTACCACTGTCCGTACGGCGTTTGCGACGGTACCGGCGCTGGTCGCGAGGACGGTACGTGTACCGCCAGGAGCTCAAATGCTCGTACCTCTTAGGCTGCGCCGACCGTTTGGGGAGGGCGTCGGGGATCGGGGGGTTCTGTTGGGACCATCGAGGGCCGAGGTCAACGGACCCGACTTGGTAGCGGCCCAGACCCTGGTCAAAGGGGACGAGGACCCCTTCATCGCGGTCCTCAATGTGGGGTCGCGAACGGCCGTGGTTCCTCAGGGGACCGTGCTCGCGCACGCAACGCCGGTGCCTCGGGAGGAACCGGTTGTTGCTCAGGTGAGCGCCGGTTCGCCCTCGCTACCACATTCGGATTGTGATGAGGGGTGGCTCGATGCGCTTTGCGCGGGATCGGTGGACCTGTCCGGTCCACAGCGTGAGAGGCTTCGAGTCCTCCTTCGCGAATTTTCAGACGTTTTTAGTCTAAATAAATACGATATTGGCTGTACTAAATTGCTGAAACACCATATTGACACGGGTGACAGCGCGCCAATCCGCCAAAATCCATTTCGGTTAAGTCCCGCCGAAAAGGAGCATGTTAAATCGGCTGTAGACGACATGCTAGCTGCGGATATCATATCCCCTTCCAGCAGCCCTTGGGGCGCGCCGATCGTTCTGGTTAAAAAACACGACGGATCATTGCGCTTTTGTGTGGATTTCCGTCGGCTTAACAAAATTTCTGTAGCCGACGCATACCCGCTTCCCCGGGTGGACGAATCGCTTGATGCCCTGGCAGGGGCGCGATTCTTCTCCACATTGGATTTATTGTCCGGGTTCTGGCAGCTGCCTCTGGATGACGAATCCAAACCGAAAACTGCTTTCCGTACGCCACAGGGCCTTTTCCAATTTAATCGCTTGCCGATGGGATTACATTCCGCGCCGGCAACTTTTCAGCGATTAATGGAATTGGTTCTGGCTGGCTTGCAGTGGGAATCGTGTCTGATTTACCTAGACGATGTCATCGTCTTTAGTAGAACATTCGATTAACACCTCCAGAGGTTGCGTGCCGTTTTTCTCAAAATGCGGGCTGCTAATTTGAAGTTCAAGCCCCAGAAGTGTTTCTTGCTCCGCGAATCGGTGCGCTATTTGGGTCACATTGTGGGCCGTTCAGGCATTGCCACTGATCCCGCCAAAACGAAATGTGTTCGCTCCTGGCCGACTCCCACCTCGGTGGGTGAGGTCAGGAGTTTCATCGGATTCGCATCATACTACCGCCGGTTTGTCACTGATTTCGCTACCATTGCGAAACCCTTACATGCCTTGACATCTAAGGGGGTCAAATTTCATTGGGGTAAGGAGGAAGACGCCGCTTTTCACTCGCTCCGGGACGCCCTAGTCGGGGCTCCGCCATTGAGTTACCCGGATTTTACAAAACCCTTCTTGCTCGATACAGACGCAAGCAACACGGGCATCGGGGGCGTTCTCTCCCAGGTTATTGGGGGCGTGGAACATGTGGTTGCGTACGGCAGTCGGGTGTTGTCTCCGGCGGAGCAAAGATACTGCGTTACCCGTAGGGAACTATTGGCAATCGTGTACTTCATTCAACAATACCGCCCATATCTGTACGGTCGGCGGTTCACCGTCCGCACAGATCATGCGGCGCTGCAGTATGCTTTGCGGGTTCAACAGCCATCGGGACAATTGTCTCGATGGTTGGAAATCCTTCAGGATTTCGATTTTGCGACTACCTATCGTAAGGGCACTCGCCACACCAATGCGGACGCTCTGTCCCGGTTACCACCCACTTCTGAGTGCGCTTGCCTGCTGGGTTCGTGGCGTTGCAGACCTCCGAATGTCAGCTCTAATTCGGTTTTAGCAGCCGCCGCCGATGCGCCTTCCGTTGCCGGTCCTATCGAGCAAGAAGGGAGGGATTCCTTGCTGGGGTTGTCGGTTGCGGAGTGGGGGCGCCTCCAAATGGAGGACACCTCCCTCCTCGCTTTGCGCCGTCGCGTCGGGGGAATCGTGCGGGGGGGTGAAAATGTCGACGCGTGGTCAGAACTAGAATGAACGGAGGGAGAGGCCACGCTGAAGCGGGGTCCAGGCTGCCACGTGGCCGCGCGTGTCTCTCTCTCTCTATCCCTCTCACGCTGCCTGTCAGCAGCGTGGAGGAGTGTTGTAATGAAAGACAAATAAAGACCGGATTCCAGAAGTCGCTTCTACGACCTTTATTATAATAGCAATGATGTAAATTATTTCCAGATAAAAAGACTCACAGGATCCTCCCCGAATATGGTTTGGCACCACAGTCCTGCTCAACTGAGTGCCCGGAGAAAATCCACCACAGTTACGAGGTGGTGCCACTCAGCACCGTCATCTCCTGACCATCTCCGGCATCCCCATGCCAACAACACCTGGTGGTGGTACCTGGTGGTCACTCATCCAACTACCGACCAGGCTCAATGCTGCTTAGCTTTTTAGGCAACGATCACAATTATTCCGACACTTATTAATTATCTACACTATGGGAACCTCATTTGCCAATAAAAATATGATAATTGGTTTTTTACCCTTCTATCTGGCAACAAAACCTGCAGTCATAATACAAACAAAAGACATAACTCTGATAATGTGCACTGTCCTTGAAGTTGATTGGTCCACACCTTTTGGCGTCATCTGGTCCAACCCATGTGAGACTAGGCTCTAAGGAAAGCTGTCTCGGGTGTGGACCAATCAACTTCAAGGACAGTGCACATTATCAGAGTTATGTCTTTTGTTTGTATTATGACTGCAGGTATTGTGGTCTATGCAAACATGACTCCTTGTAAAAAGGTGTCAGTTTTGTTGCCAGATAGAAGGGTAAATAACCAATTATCAACTTATTAATTAGTCGCAACAAATTAAACATTATTTGAATGTTTGGCTGAAAATCAGAGGATCTCCTGGTGATCACTGGCATGCTGTATGAGGGGATGGACCTTTGACTCTGTCGTGAATATGTTTTAACACGATTCCAAGGACTCTTTTAGGACAAAGTTGACCTCATGGAGGGCCAGTAAACGTTCCAAAACCGGTGTACATGGCCGGGAATAAATCCCAAGTTGTGATAAGCACTACTACTCATTCGGACGCTGTCTTTCCGACAGACCTGTTCTTCACCTGAGGACGGCTGCTTGCGTTGTGGCCGAAACGTCGTGAGAATTTAATATTTTATTTTTATTATTTTATTATTTCCCTTCTACGAGACTTTACCGAAAGAACCAATAAGATGAATCCCTGCAGTCACGAAAGCTTTAAATCGAAATCTTAAAGTGACTATGTGACTATGTGCAAACTGAAAATCCAGGGGAAAAAACAGCAAAAATTCCAGAAAAAAATGCACTGTACACACCAACACTGTGTAGAAAAATCCCAGTGGGATGCAAGTCAAACAACAACAACCAAAAGACAAATTTAGATTAAGGCCATCAGTCTAACTCCGTACTACAAGAAACAAACATGGCCAAATCAAAAAACTTTTCGAAATCATCAAAATAAAGCCATTAAAGCAATGAAACAGTGATCATAGGAACTGTGACCGAATTTTCACAATAAACGACATAAACAACACCAAACCCTGCAGCCATAACTGGCTGCATGAGCCTGCACTCATACAGTACCAATATCCGTAGGTGGTCATTTTGTTTTCTTACCCCTTCAGGTGGTGAGGCAATCCAGCCAGGCTCCCCCAGTGCGCTCTTTGAGTCGAGGATATTGACTGCAGGAGACAAGGCGCAACATTCAGCCCCGAACAGCTGGTCGTCACAACGTGGGGATGTGCAGAGCCGCGAGGCCGGGGAGACACATCAAGTCAAACACAATGAGAGTCACATGTTTTTACTGGTAGGAACCTCTTGGTTACACCAGCCCACAGGAGATTATTGTGTCCGCCGTGCAAAGAGGGGCTGGGTAGGGGCTGGGTGGGAAGGGCTGGGTGGGTAGGGGCTGGGTGGGGAGGGGCTGGGTAGGGAGGGTGGGGCTGGGTGGGGAGGTGCTGGGTGGGTAGGGGCTGGGTGGGGAGGGGTTGGTGGGTAGGGGCTGGTGGGGGGAGGGGTGGGGCTGGGTGGGGAGGTGCTGGGTGGGTAGGGGCTGAGTGGGGAGGGGTTGGGTGGGTAGGGGCTGGGTGGGGAGGGGTTGGGTGGGGAAGGTGGGGCTGGGTCGGGAGGGGCTGGGTGGGTAGGGGTTGGGAGGGTAGGGGCTGGGTGGGGAGGGGCTGGGTGGGAAGGTGGGGCTGGGTGGGGAGGGGCTGGGTGGGGAGGGTGGGGCTGGGAGGGGTGGGGCTGGGTGGGAAAAGGCTGGTCACCCCGTGGTGCCCTTATCAACGTTGAACCTACTCACGCCGGCTTGTGCCCGCCCTCACAGTCGGGCATATTGGTGGAATACACCACGCCGCTGTTGACCCTGCAGGCCATTGAGCGAGCAACCCAACGTTCCTACCAGCTCCCTCCGCAGCAGCAGGACGATGTGTTTGTTGGTGAAGTGTGCGAGGTGAACACTCTGCGACAGCAATGGCACAATGGCCATGCATTTTCCCCGACTCTACTCAAGGTAAACCAAGCGAGTGGGGTCATCTGTCAGAGAATACCAATGGGAAATGTCGTATCGCTGACATCGTATTCTCTGGATTATAAGACCCCCCCCCTGCCCCCTGCATAATTAAAATTTCTTATTTTCAGCAGCATTTTATATTCTCGAGAATACGGTGTTAATATACAGTCTTTGGTGTAAAACAAACGATTATTTAAAAATGAGGCTAAAATGTGAAGTATTTTATTTTCCATCATTGACATGAAACTTTTTTATCTCACTGAACCAGTTATCTGCTTACAGGCACATTGGACTCAACACAAACTCCCTCTGCAACTACCGTGGATGGGCCCTACCAGGCTCCAGGAGACAACTTGAAATTCCAAAAAGGCCCCGTGGATGTTGTTGAAATCGTAGAGGGATTTCTCTTCGTAATGTTTTGCCTCCGAAACGTCGTGAATTATTATTTTATTTCTATTTTATTTTTTATTTTTTACCTACGTGACTTTACCGAAAAAGCCTAAGAATATGAATCCTTGCAGTCACGAAAGCTTCACATCTAGAATATATCAAAGTTTCAAAGTTCATGTATTAGGTATAGCCCTGTGAACCATTCGGCTCTTGAATCGGGTGCAATCGCAACAAACAAAAAAACTAAAACATGAACAAAAAACATCTCAAAGTGAATATGTAACTGAGTGCAAACAGAAAATCCAAGAAAAGACAGCAAAATATTACAGAAAAAGCACCGTTACACACCAACGCTGTGTGCAAAAATCCCAGTGGGATGCAAGTCAAACAACCACAAGACAACTTAGATTAAGGCCATCAGTCGAACTCTGTACTACAACAACACAAACATGGCCAAACCAATACACTTTTCGAAAATCACCAAAATCAAGCCATGAAAGCAATGAAACAGTGATCACAGGAACTGTGACCGAACTTTCCACAACAAACGACGTAAACAACACGTACAGAAGTTGGCGGTGTCTCTCTCTCCTCTCTCTCTCTCTCTCCACGTGCCCCGTCACATTCACGATGAAAGACTGCGGAGCCGGCAAAGAGCGATGATGCTTGAGCCCCCACCCCACCCCGCCCCCCACTCGCCTCGTTACCTTCGTGAGCGACGCAGACGGCGAGGAGAGACCCCAGAAGACTGGCGCTTTGCAGGAGCGTGGAGGAGACGGATCCAGGCGCCATGAGGCTGATGGATCGTGGTGCTGGTGGATTGTGGAGCTGGTGGATCATGATGCTGGTGGATTGTGGAGCTGGTGGATCGTGGTGCTGATGGATCGTGGAGCTGGTGGATTGTGGAGCTGGTGGATTGTGGAGCTGGTAGATTGTGGTGCTGGTAGATTGTGGTGCTGGTAGATCGTGGTGCTGGTGGATCGCGGTGCTGGTGGATCATGATGCTGATGGATCGTGGAGCTGGTGGATCGTGGTGCTGGTAGATCGTGGTGCTGGTGGATCGTGGAGCTGGTGGATCGTGGTGCTGATGGATCGTGGAGCTGGTGGATCGTGGATCGTGATGCTGGTGGATCGTAGAGCTGGTGAATCGTGGATCGTGCTGGTGGTGAATCGTGACAACACTGTAACAAAAGCATGTTTTTTTGTCCTTGGGTAGTGAGTAATATTTTCTAATTGCTAATGCCTCAAAAGTACAGAAAGTGGGTTACTATTATTCCCCACAAACTTTGCTTTTGTGACCAGGACACACAAAGTCCTGGTCACAAAAGCAAAGTTTGTGGGGAATGATAATTGCCACTTTCTATCCATTTTAGGCATAGCCAATTAAAACATAACACTACCCGGGGACAAACATCGTGTTGCAGTTTTGATTTAAAGCTTTCGTGACTGCAGGGATTCACATTCTTTGTTCTTTCGGTAAAGTCACGTAGAAGGGAAATAATAAAATAATAAAACATGAACCAATATTTTTTATATATTTTTTATATTATATTTATTATATATTTATGTTATTGTTTACGACACACTTAGGGGCCGTCCATAAATGACGTCACGCACCTGGGGGGGGGTCAGACATTTGTGACGATGTGTGACGAGGAGGAGGGGGGAGTGAGAAATGTGACGTCACATCTAAATACGCAACTTTAAATGAATATGGGATTGTTATAACAACACTAGTTGTTATGACAACTCTCCTACAACATCAGAGTGCAGCGCCACATTAAATACGCACGACAATGACAACAGTTTAAAGCCATTTGAATTGTTTTTTTTCAAAATGGAGGGGGGGGGCAGAGCTTTGTGACGTCATATTTGAGGATGGGGGGGGGGGTCTGACTTTTTGTGACGCCGTGTGACGAGGGGGGAGGGTCAAAAATCGTCCAAAATCGCGTGACGTCACTTGTTGTTGACGACCACGTGACGTTGCGGCCAGGCGCTAGAGGCGTCACCCCATTGGTGGATGACGACACAGACCTCGCCTCGGGTATAAAGACCCTCCCCCACTCGGCCACGTGGTTCAGATGCTTGGAGCGGCAATGGAGCTGAGCACAAACATCACCCAGCAGTGCAGAGTGGAGCTGGGGACGACTTCTGTGAGTGTTAGATGAGGCATTCACTCGAGGCTGTATTGTCAGATACGTGTTGTTTTAGTTGAGTATAACATTATTAAGTATTTTTTTTTCATTCTTCACCTGAGGACGGCTGCTTGCGTTGTGGCTGAAACGTCGTGAGAATTATTTTATTATGTTTTATTTTTATTATTTTATTATTTCCCTTCTACGTGACTTTACCGAAAGAACCAAGAAGATGAATCCCTGCAGTCACGAAAGCTTTAAATCGAAATGTATTAAATAACACATCTGGGTCGTTTGTTAGCCCATTACTCTATAATAAAGGGGGGTATTTTGGTTTAGATCGCATTACCTTTTATGGATGATGTTGATATAGCGAAAACATACGTGTTAAACTCACCCACTAATAGCTCACATTTTTTGCAGAGGTTTTTTAAAAATGTATATTAAATATTAGAATACTCTTAGTTCTTTCGGTAAAGTCACGTAGGTAAAAAATTTAAATTTAAATGTAAAAAAAATAAAATAATAAAAATCACGACGTTTCGGAGGCAACACAAGTCTCCGTCATCAGGTGGGACCGTCGTGATTTTTATTTTATTTTTTATAAATTTTAATTTCATTTTTTACCAAAGTTCCTGTACCTGACACCATGGCAATCATTGAAGACTTGGTTCATCAAGGACTGAATGCTGGGGTACCCCCCCTGGTGAGACACTGCTTAACTAATACATACTTCACCTGGAATGGAACTTTCTACAAGCAAACTGAGGGCACCCCAATGGGCTCCCCCCTATCTCCGGTTGTAGCCAACATCTTCATGGAGAAATTTGAGACTGACGCCATCCAGACTGCCACTCTACGCCCGACCTTATGGAAGAGGTACGTAGATGACACTTTTGTCATCTGGCCACATGGCCGGCCTGCTCTAAACCAATTTCTCGACCACATCAATTCCATACACCCAGCCATCAGATTCACCATGGAAGTCGAAAAAGATGGCAAGCTACCCTTTTTGGATGTCCTAATTAAAAGGAGACCTGATGGTTCAATGAGCCACTCTGTCTACAGGAAAGCCACCCATACGGATGCTTATCTAAAACCGGATTCCCACCACCATCCATCCCAGAAGAATTCCCTCATCAAGACTCTATACCATAGAGCCCAATGCATTTCCGACCCGGATCACATTGCCAGTGAACTCAAACACGTACGCCAAGCTCTTAAGGCTAATGATTACTCCGACTACACAATCCGCAAGGCCATCACTCCAACCATCAAGAACAATCCTGTTGAGGAGCCTTTCAAGACCATCACCTTACCCTACATTGCTGGGGTCACAAAAAAGATCTCCAAAATCCTGATTAAACACAAGATCCAGGTCCGATTCAACACAGTACATAAAATCCGTGATCTGGTCCCGTCTGTAAAAGATGTGGTTCCAGACATACAGTACCCTGGCGTCTACAAACTAAGTTGCCTTTGTGGTAGCAGTTACATTGGAGAAACCAAACGACATGTCTCGGACCGCATCCGTGAACATACAGCAGACCTGAAACACGGTAGGACAAACACCTCAGCCGTGGCAGATCACTGTTACAATTCAGTGGGCTCACATGACATTGACTTCTCCAAGACAGAGGTTCTCTGCAAGCCAACTGGCTATCATGAGAGATTCGTTCATGAGGCTATCCACATATACAAACACAGAGACAATTTCAACCGAGAAGATGGATTCTGGCTTAGCAATCATTGGAAGGACGTAATAAACCATTTCGGATCTTAACTGATTGTGTTCACATTTACGGTGACTTTCAGACCGCGTTCCACTCACTGGCATTGTATTCTCCGCAGGGAATGGATTCTTTGCTCCGCTGCAAGATTTCCCCCCCACTATTCACCCATTGACAAGACGGTCAATGGTACAGTGTATAATAACAAATAGTATAACATTTATATGCTTAATACAATGTACAAAGTAATATATAGTATCGTAATTTTATAGTAAATATATAGCTTTGTGATACACTTTAAGGTGGGTAGAATAATACATCGTGTTACATTATTACGACGTAGAATTGTAATGTATTACTTACTGTTAGTCACTCAGCTTATTGTAGAGTATAGTAAGTATACTGATGATGCTATGTAGTTTATACTTTAGTTGTTCATGCAGTTTATACTTTAGTTTTTTTTTAAGTTGTTGTTTAACTGCAGCTACATATTATTAACATTCCTTTCCTTTGTTAATGCTACCCCCCTTCCCCCTCCCTTTGATGCTGCTAATCCTGCATAATGCACGGGCATAATATTAACTTGAAACCCCTCCGTCCACTTCCTATGCATTTTTCATATGCTAAATTCCTCTTGATATGCAAATTATGTTGTTAAGGCGCTCTTCTTCCCACCTCCCCTCCTCCAACCCAGCTTATATATACGCTCCTAGCTTGGTGGTGTTTCATTCTTCACCTGAGGACGGCTGCTTGCGTTGTGGCCGAAACGTCGTGATAATTATATTATTTTGTTATGTTTTGTTTTTATTATTTTATTACTTCCCTTCTACGTGACTTTACCCAAAGAACCAAGAAGATGAATCCCTGCAGTCACGAAAGCTTTAAATCGAAATTTAACCGCCTCTACGGGGAGGATTTCCACATAACTTTGAGATCCTTCAACAAGCTCCGGGATAAGAAGGCTCAGCTAATCGAGTCTCTCACCTTTCTGAAGAGATGCCGCGACTCTAAGGTAATACCAAACGCATTTACACTAACATCTGCTGCTGTAACTTCTTCTAATGCTAAACGAATTCTGTCTAGAACTAGCTTGGCTCTTATCTCAGAGAAAATCAGACTTACGCGCACCGATCTAGATCAGTTAGACAAGACACTCTACAAATCACACTTATCTTTGAGTGCAACAATGTCCGCATCGGATTGGGAACATGTAGAAAAATGACTGCCTCGTCAGCTGCCGCTATGTCGACCAAATGTAAGGACAACTTGATTTCCAAATTCAACCGCCTCTCAAACAAGGAACCGGACCCACACATTAAAAAGCTAGATGTTAACAAAGTCGTAATTAATCACAGTAACAGTTCTATTTCTGAAGGTCTGAAATCCGTTTTAGCTAAAGGACTAAACTTTGCAGTCACACCTAGACACATACCAGTTAATGATATAATTGCTAGAGTAGATGTAGCTCTCAAGGGCCTGAGTCCCATCGCTGAAGACATAGCAAGATCTGAAATCTCTGTAACCCTCAAAAATGCTAAGATGCCAGCTAGCAACATCAGCAAAGATGAGCGTTTAAAATTAGCTCAATTAAAAAAGAGGGATGACATTGTCATCCTCTCAGCCGACAAAGGCAATGCCACTGTCATCATGGACAAAACAGAATCTGTCTGTCTATCTGTCTGTGTGTGTGTGTGTCCCCGGCCCATACGCACTTTCATTGGACGCCGGTTGCCCCTGGCAACGGCTAGCGACGCCTTCGCCGCTTTCATTGGACGGCGGTTGCCCCTGGCAACGGCTAGCGACGCCTTCGCCGCGGGCTCCAGTTTCATTGGACGGCGGTTGCCCCTGGCAACGGGTAGCCACGCCTTCGCCGCTTTCATTGGACGGCGGTTGCCCCTGGCAACGCGTAGTGACGGGCCGCGGGGTGGACGCCATTTTTAATTCCCGTTAAAAATAGGCGCACGCATTAACACGCGACTCTGAGGTAAATTCATCTAAGTTTCACGTCCTCTTCACTCCCCCCCCAACACAATGTGTGCTATTACTATTATAGGGTCGGTCGATTATTAAATTATAGCGATTACACAGGGAGGGAGGGAGAGTGGCGAGGGAGGGACTCAGCCTCAAAACGAGTAACTTGTGTGGCGTATTAACATCGCCACTGGGGAGACAAAGGCGGCCGGGCATGGTGGATCCAAGTCCCGGGCAAAGCCGGGTCATGTCTATGTGTGTATGTGTTTATGTGTATGTCTGTGTGTCTGTATGTATGTGTCTATGTACGTGTGTGTATGTGTTTGTGTGCATGTATGTGTGTGTGTATGTATGTGTGTGTATGTGTTTCTGTGTATGTATGTGTGTGTATGTATGTGTGTTATGTGTGTGTCTGTGTGTCTGCATGTATGTGTGTGTGTATTGTGTATGTGTTTGTGTGTATGTATGTGTGTCTTTGTGTGTATGTGTATGTCTGTGTGTGTGTATGTGTGTGTATGTGTTTGTGTGTATGTGTGTGTATGTATGTGTGTGTATGTGTTTGTGTGTTTACGCTCGCATTACACAAATGTGTTGCAGGTCTAAGGCGTTCCTCGCGCAGCATTGCCGCTTTATTATTTCAGTCGTTTACTGCCGTACGCACCCTGAAAGTCGTGTGTGTCTGCAGCAAGCGCGTGTATGTGTACCTATGGACGCGCGCGCGTGTATTGTGTAGGGGGAACGGTAGTGTAGTGCTTAGCGTGCTGTCTGTGTCTGTGTGTGTGTCTGTGTGTGTCTGTGTGTGTGTCTGTGTGTGTGCGTGCGAGGTGTGTGGGGAGCGGTAGTGTAGTGGTTAGCGTGCTGTCTGTGTGTCTGTGTGTCTGTCTGTGTGTGTCTGCGTGTGTGTCTGTCTGTGCGTGTGTGGTGTGTGAGGAGCGGTGGGTGTAGTGGTTAACGCTACGCTGCGCTACAAACCCGGCGAACCGAGTTCGATTCCCGCTCACGGCCACCACACGTGACGATTATTTGAACCTCCCCTAGGTCGACTCAGCCTCAAACGAGTAACTGGTATGGCGTATTAACATCGCCACTGGGGAGACAAAGGCGGCCGGGCGTGAGTGGTGAGGGAGGGAGAGTGGTGAGGGAGGGAGAGCGGTGAGGGAGGGAGAGCGGTGAGAGAGAGAGAGCGGTGAGGGAGGGAGAGCGGTGAGGGAGGGAGAGCGGTGAGGGAGGGAGAGCGGTGAGGGAGGGAGAGCGGTGAGGGAGGGAGAGCGGTGAGGGAGGGAGAGCGGTGAGGGAGGGAGAGCGGTGAGGGAGGGAGAGCGGTGAGGGAGGGACAGCGGTGAGGGAGGGAGAGCGGTGAGGGAGGGAGAGCGATCAGGGAGGGACTCAGCCTCAAAACGAGTCACTGCAGTGGCGTATGAACATCGCCACTGGGGAGACAAAGGCGGCCTAGCGTCGTGGATCCAAGACCCGGGCGAAGCCGGGTAGTAAAGCTAGTACAACTATAAAATCCAAGAACTACTCAACGATGGCAGCTATACAAAAATAAAAAGAGACCCCACCAACAGCCTCGTCTCTAAAACCAAGCAAATCATTTCTGATTCAACCGCATTAATTGATCAGACCAAACAGTTCTCGTTGAAACCTTCTGCAGCCAGGCCACCAAGATTATACGACTTGCCAAAGATACGTAAAAAAGATACACCTCTTCGTCCCATTGTCTCGACTATCAACTCCCCCACCTATAAACTGGCTCGTTTTTTGTCTGAAATCCTACGGCCTTTCACTGGAAAAACCACCTCTGCGGTACTAAACTCTACTGACCTGGTATCGACAATCAAGGGGATTGCCCTGTCCCCAGAGGACCTGCTTGTCAGTTTTGATGTGGTTTCCTTATTCACCAAAGTTCCTGTACCTGACACCATCGCAATCATTGAAGACTTGGTTCATCAAGGACTGAATGCTGGGGTACCCCCCCTGGTGAGACACTGCTTAACCAATACATACTTCACCTGGAATGGAACTTTCTACAAGCAAACTGAGGGCACCCCAATGGGCTCCCCCCTATCTCCGGTTGTAGCCAACATCTTCATGGAGAAATTTGAGACTGACGCCATCCAGACTGCCACTCTACGCCCGACCTTATGGAAGAGGTACGTAGATTACACTTTTGTCATCTGGCCACATGGCCGGCCTGCTCTAAACCAATTTCTCGACCACATCAATTCCATACACCCAGCCATCAGATTCACCATGGAAGTCGAAAAAGATGGCAAGCTACCCTTTTTGGATGTCCTAATTAAAAGGAGACCTGATGGTTCAATGAGCCACTCTGTCTACAGGAAAGCCACCCATACGGATGCTTACCTAAAACCGGATTCCCACCACCATCCATCCCAGAAGAATTCCCTCATCAAGACTCTATACCATAGAGCCCAGTGCATTTACGACCAGGATCACATTGCCAGTGAACTCAGACACGTACGCCAAGCTCTTAAGGCTAATGATTACTCCGACTACACAATCCGCAAGGCCATCACTCCAACCATCAAGAACAATCCTGTTGAGGAGCCTTTCAAGACCATCACCTTACCCTACATTGCTGGGGTCACAAAAAAGATCTCCAAAATCCTGATTAAACACAAGATCCAGGTCCGATTCAACACAGTACATAAAATCCGTGATCTGGTCCCGTCTGTAAAAGATGTGGTTCCAGACATACAGTACCCTGGTGTCTACAAACTAAGTTGCCTATGTGGTAGCAGTTACATTGGAGAAATCAAACGACATGTCTCGGACCGCATCCGTGAACATAAAGCAGACCTGAAACACGGATGGACAAACACCTCAGCCGTGGCAGATCACTGTTACAATTCAGTGGGCTCACATGACATTGACTTCTCCAAGACAGAGATTCTCTGCAAGCCAACTGGCTATCATGACAGATTCGTTCATGAGGCTATCCACATATACAAACACAGAGACAATTTCAACCGAGAAGATGGATTCTGGCTTAGCAATCACTGGAAGGACGTAATAAACCATTTCGGATCTTAACTGATTGTGTTCACATTTACGGTGACTTTCAGACCGCGTTCCACTCACTGGCATTTTATTCTCCGCAGGGAATGGATTCTTTGCTCCGCTGCAAGTTTCCCCCCCTCCCCCACTATTCACCCATTGACACGACGGTCAATGGTACAGTGTATAATAACAAATAGTATAACATTTATATGCTTAATACAATGTACAAAGTAATATATAGTATCGTAATTTTATAGTAAATATATAGCTTTGTGATACACTTCAAGGTGGGTAGAATAATACATAGTGTTACATTAAAACGACGTAGAATTGTAATGTATTACTTACTTTTAGTAACTCAGCTTATTGTAGAGTATAGTAAGTATACTGATGATGCTATGTAGTTTATACTTTAGTTGTTCATGCAGTTTATACTTTAGTTTGTTTTTACGTTGTTGTTTAACTGCAGCTACATACTATTAATATACCTTTCCTTTGTTAATGCTACCCCCCTTCCCCCTCCCTTTGATGCTGCTAATCCTGCATAATGCACGGGCATAATATCAACTTGAAACCCCTCCGTCCACCTCCTACGCATTTTTCATATGCTAAATTCCTCTTGATATGCAAATTATGTTGTTAAGGCGCTCTTTTTCCCACCTCCCCCCCTCCAACCCAGCTTATATATACGCTCCTAGCTTTGTGGTGTTTCATTCTTCACCTGAGGACGGCTGCTTGCGTTGTGGCCGAAACGTCGTGAGAATTATATTATTTTGTTATGTTTTGTTTTTATTATTTTATTACTTCCCTTCTACGTGACTTCACCGAAAGAACCAAGAAGATGAATCCCTGCAGTCACGAAAGCTTTAAATCAAAATTTAACCGCCTCTACGGGGAGGATTTCCACATAACTTTGAGATCCTTCAACAAGCTCCGGGATAAGAAGGCTCAGCTAATCGAGTCTCTCACCTTTCTGAAGAGATGCCGCGACTCTAAGGTAATACCAAACGCATTTACACTAACATCTGCTGCTGTAACTTCTTCTAATGCTAAACGAATTCTGTCTAAAACTAGCTTAGCTCTTATCTCAGAGAAAATCAGACTTACGCGCACCGATCTAGATCAGTTAGACAAGACACTCTACAAATCACACTTATCTTTGAGTGCAACAATGTCCGCATTGGATTGGGAACATGTAGAAAAATGACTGCCTCGTCAGCTGCCGCTATGTCGACCAAATGTAAGGACAACTTGATTTCCAAATTCAACCGCCTCTCAAACAAGGAACCGGACCCACACATTAAAAAGCTAGATGTTAACAAAGTCGTAATTAATCACAGTAACAGTTCTATTTCTGAAGGTCTGAAATCCGTTTTAGCTAAAGGACTAAACTTTGCAGTCACACCTAGACACATACCAGTTAATGATATAATTGCTAGAGTAGATGTAGCTCTCAAGGGCCTGAGTCCCATCGCTGAAGACATAGCAAGATCTGAAATCTCTGTAACCCTCAAAAATGCTAAGATGCCAGCTAGCAACATCAGCAAAGATGAGCGTTTAAAATCAGCTCAATTAAAAAAAGAGGGATGACATTGTCATCCTCTCAGCCGACAAAGGCAATGCCACTGTCATCATGGACAAAACAGAATCTGTCTGTCTATCTGTCTGTGTGTGTGTCCCCGGCCCATACGCACTTTCATTGGACGCCGGTTGCCCCTGGCAACGGCTAGCGACGCCTTCGCCGCTTTCATTGGACGGCGGTTGCCCCTGGCAACGGCTAGCGACGCCTTCGCCGCGGGCTCCAGTTTCATTGGACGGTGGTTGCCCCTGGCAACGGGTAGCCACGCCTTCGCCGCTTTCATTGGACGGCGGTTGCCCCTGGCAACGCGTAGTGACGGGCCGCGGGGTGGACGCCATTTTTAATTCTCGTTAAAAATAGGCGCACGCATTAACACGCGACTCTGAGGTAAATTCATCTAAGTTTCACGTCCTCTTCACTCCCCCCCCAACACAATGTGTGCTATTACTATTATAGGGTCGGTCGATTATTAAATTATAGCGATTACACAGGGAGGGAGGGAGAGTGGCGAGGGAGGGACTCAGCCTCAAAACGAGTAACTTGTGTGGCGTATTAACATCGCCACTGGGGAGACAAAGGCGGCCGGGCATGGTGGATCCAAGTCCCGGGCAAAGCCGGGTCATGTCTATGTGTGTATGTGTTTATGTGTATGTCTGTGTGTCTGTATGTATGTGTCTATGTACGTGTGTGTATGTGTTTGTGTGCATGTATGTGTGTGTGTATGTATGTGTGTGTATGTGTTTCTGTGTATGTATGTGTGTGTATGTATGTGTGTTATGTGTGTGTCTGTGTGTCTGCATGTATGTGTGTGTGTATTGTGTATGTGTTTGTGTGTATGTATGTGTGTCTTTGTGTGTATGTGTATGTCTGTGTGTGTGTATGTGTGTGTATGTGTTTGTGTGTATGTGTGTGTATGTATGTGTGTGTATGTGTTTGTGTGTTTACGCTCGCATTACACAAATGTGTTGCAGGTCTAAGGCGTTCCTCGCGCAGCATTGCCGCTTTATTATTTCAGTCGTTTACTGCCGTACGCACCCTGAAAGTCGTGTGTGTCTGCAGCAAGCGCGTGTATGTGTACCTATGGACGCGCGCGCGCGTATTGTGTAGGGGGAACGGTAGTGTAGTGCTTAGCGTGCTGTCTGTGTCTGTGTGTGTGTCTGTGTGTGTGTCTGTGTGTGTGCGTGCGTGGTGTGTGGGGAGCGGTAGTGTAGTGGTTAGCGTGCTGTCTGTGTGTCTGTGTGTGTGTCTGTCTGTGTGTGTGTCTGTGTGTGTCTGTGTGTGTGTCTGTCTGTGCGTGTGTGGTGTGTGAGGAGCGGTGGGTGTAGTGGTTAACGTTACGCTGCGCTACAAACCCGGCGAACCGAGTTCGAATCCCGCTCACGGCCACCACACGTGACGATTATTTGAACCTCCCCTAGGTCGACTCAGCCTCAAACGAGTAACTGGTATGGCGTATTAACATCGCCACTGGGGAGACAAAGGCGGCCGGGCGTGAGTGGTGAGGGAGGGAGAGTGGTGAGGGAGGGAGAGCGGTGAGGGAGGGAGAGCGGTGAGAGAGGGAGAGCGGTGAGGGAGGGAGAGCGGTGAGGGAGGGAGAGCGGTGAGGGAGGGAGAGCGGTGAGGGAGGGAGAGCGGTGAGGGAGGGAGAGCGGTGAGGGAGGGAGAGCGGTAAGGGAGGGAGAGCGGTGAGGGAGGGACAGCGGTGAGGGAGGGAGAGCGGTGAGGGAGGGAGAGCGATCAGGGAGGGACTCAGCCTCAAAACGAGTCACTGCTGTGGCGTATGAACATCGCCACTGGGGAGACAAAGGCGGCCTAGCGTCGTGGATCCAAGACCCGGGCGAAGCCGGGTAGTAAAGCTAGTACAACTATAAAATCCAAGAACTACTCAACGATGGCAGCTATACAAAAATAAAAAGAGACCCCACCAACAGCCTCATCTCTAAAACCAAGCAAAATCATTTCTGATTCAACCGCATTAATTGATCAGACCAAACAGTTCTCGTTGAAACCTTCTGCAGCCAGGCCACCAAGATTATACGACTTGCCAAAGATACGTAAAAAAGATACACCTCTTCGTCCCATTGTCTCGACTATCAACTCCCCCACCTATAAACTGGCTCGTTTTTTGTCTGAAATCCTACGGCCTTTCACTGGAAAAACCACCTCTGCGGTACTAAACTCTACTGACCTGGTATCGACAATCAAGGGGATTGCCCTGTCCCCAGAGGACCTGCTTGTCAGTTTTGATGTGGTTTCCTTATTCACCAAAGTTCCTGTACCTGACACCATGGCAATCATTGAAGACTTGGTTCATCAAGGACTGAATGCTGGGGTACCCTCCCTGGTGAGACACTGCTTAACCAATACATACTTCACCTGGAATGGAACTTTCTACAAGCAAACTGAGGGCACCCCAATGGCCCCCCCCCTATCTCCGGTTGTAGCCAACATTTTCATGGAGAAATTTGAGACTGACGCCATCCAGACTGCCACTCTACGCCCGACCTTATGGAAGAGGTACGTAGATTACACTTTTGTCATCTGGCCACATGGCCGGCCTGCTCTAAACCAATTTCTCGACCACATCAATTCCATACACCCAGCCATCAGATTCACCATGGAAGTCGAAAAAGATGGCACGCTACCCTTTTTGGATGTCCTAATTAAAAGGAGACCTGATGGTTCAATGAGCCACTCTGTCTACAGGAAAGCCACCCATACGGATGCTTACCTAAAACCGGATTCCCACCACCATCCATCCCAGAAGAATTCCCTCATCAAGACTCTATACCATAGAGCCCAGTGCATTTACGACCAGGATCACATTGCCAGTGAACTCAGACACGTACGCCAAGCTCTTAAGGCTAATGGTTACTCTGACTACACAATCCGCAAGGCCATCACTCCAACCATCAAGAAGAATCCTGTTGAGGAGCCTTTCAAGACCATCACCTTACCCTACATTGCTGGGGTCACAAAAAAGATCTCCAAAATCCTGATTAAACACAAGATCCAGGTCCGATTCAACACAGTACATAAAATCCGTGATCTGGTCCCGTCTGTAAAAGATGTGGTTCCAGACATACAGTACCCTGGTGTCTACAAACTAAGTTGCCTATGTGGTAGCAGTTACATTGGAGAAATCAAACGACATGTCTCGGACCGCATCCGTGAACATAAAGCAGACCTGAAACACGGATGGACAAACACCTCAGCCGTGGCAGATCACTGTTACAATTCAGTGGGCTCACATGACATTGACTTCTCCAAGACAGAGATTCTCTGCAAGCCAACTGGCTATCATGACAGATTCGTTCATGAGGCTATCCACATATACAAACACAGAGACAATTTCAACCGAGAAGATGGATTCTGGCTTAGCAATCACTGGAAGGACGTAATAAACCATTTCGGATCTTAACTGATTGTGTTCACATTTACGGTGACTTTCAGACCGCGTTCCACTCACTGGCATTGTATTCTCCGCAGGGAATGGATTCTTTGCTCCGCTGCAAGTTTCCCCCCCCCCCACTATTCACCCATTGACACGACGGTCAATGGTACAGTGTATAATAACAAATAGTATAACATTTATATGCTTAATACAATGTACAAAGTAATATATAGTATCGTAATTTTATAGTAAATATATAGCTTTGTGATACACTTCAAGGTGGGTAGAATAATACATAGTGTTACATTAAAACGACGTAGAATTGTAATGTATTACTTACTTTTAGTAACTCAGCTTATTGTAGAGTATAGTAAGTATACTGATGATGCTATGTAGTTTATACTTTAGTTGTTCATGCAGTTTATACTTTAGTTTGTTTTTACGTTGTTGTTTAACTGCAGCTACATACTATTAATATACCTTTCCTTTGTTAATGCTACCCCCCTTCCCCCTCCCTTTGATGCTGCTAATCCTGCATAATGCACGGGCATAATATCAACTTGAAACCCCTCCGTCCACCTCCTACGCATTTTTCATATGCTAAATTCCTCTTGATATGCAAATTATGTTGTTAAGGCGCTCTTTTTCCCACCTCCCCCCCTCCAACCCAGCTTATATATACGCTCCTAGCTTGGTGGTGTTTCATTCTTCACCTGAGGACGGCTGCTTGCGTTGTGGCCGAAACGTCGTGAGAATTATATTATTTTGTTATGTTTTGTTTTTATTATTTTATTACTTCCCTTCTACGTGACTTCACCGAAAGAACCAAGAAGATGAATCCCTGCAGTCACGAAAGCTTTAAATCAAAATTTAACCGCCTCTACGGGGAGGATTTCCACATAACTTTGAGATCCTTCAACAAGCTCCGGGATAAGAAGGCTCAGCTAATCGAGTCTCTCACCTTTCTGAAGAGATGCCGCGACTCTAAGGTAATACCAAACGCATTTACACTAACATCTGCTGCTGTAACTTCTTCTAATGCTAAACGAATTCTGTCTAGAACTAGCTTAGCTCTTATCTCAGAGAAAATCAGACTTACGCGCACCGATCTAGATCAGTTAGACAAGACACTCTACAAATCACACTTATCTTTGAGTGCAACAATGTCCGCATTGGATTGGGAACATGTAGAAAAATGACTGCCTCGTCAGCTGCCGCTATGTCGACCAAATGTAAGGACAACTTGATTTCCAAATTCAACCGCCTCTCAAACAAGGAACCGGACCCACACATTAAAAAGCTAGATGTTAACAAAGTCGTAATTAATCACAGTAACAGTTCTATTTCTGAAGGTCTGAAATCCGTTTTAGCTAAAGGACTAAACTTTGCAGTCACACCTAGACACATACCAGTTAATGATATAATTGCTAGAGTAGATGTAGCTCTCAAGGGCCTGAGTCCCATCGCTGAAGACATAGCAAGATCTGAAATCTCTGTAACCCTCAAAAATACTAAGATGCCAGCTAGCAACATCAGCAAAGATGAGCGTTTAAAATTAGCTCAATTAAAAAAGAGGGATGACATTGTCATCCTCTCAGCCGACAAAGGCAATGCCACTGTCATCATGGACAAAACAGAATCTGTCTGTCTATCTGTCTGTGTGTGTGTGTGTCCCCGGCCCATACGCACTTTCATTGGACGCCGGTTGCCCCTGGCAACGGCTAGCGACGCCTTCGCCGCTTTCATTGGACGGCGGTTGCCCCTGGCAACGGCTAGCGACGCCTTCGCCGCGGGCTCCAGTTTCATTGGACGGCGGTTGCCCCTGGCAACGGGTAGCCACGCCTTCGCCGCTTTCATTGGACGGCGGTTGCCCCTGGCAACGCGTAGTGACGGGCCGCGGGGTGGACGCCATTTTTAATTCCCGTTAAAAATAGGCGCACGCATTAACACGCGACTCTGAGGTAAATTCATCTAAGTTTCACGTCCTCTTCACTCCCCCCCCAACACAATGTGTGCTATTACTATTATAGGGTCGGTCGATTATTAAATTATAGCGATTACACAGGGAGGGAGGGAGAGTGGCGAGGGAGGGACTCAGCCTCAAAACGAGTAACTTGTGTGGCGTATTAACATCGCCACTGGGGAGACAAAGGCGGCCGGGCATGGTGGATCCAAGTCCCGGGCAAAGCCGGGTCATGTCTATGTGTGTATGTGTTTATGTGTATGTCTGTGTGTCTGTATGTATGCGTCTATGTACGTGTGTGTATGTGTTTGTGTGCATGTATGTGTGTGTGTATGTATGTGTGTGTATGTGTTTCTGTGTATGTATGTGTGTGTATGTATGTGTGTTATGTGTGTGTCTGTGTGTCTGCATGTATGTGTGTATTGTGTATGTGTTTGTGTGTATGTATGTGTGTCTTTGTGTGTATGTGTATGTCTGTGTGTGTGTATGTGTGTGTATGTGTTTGTGTGTATGTGTGTGTATGTATGTGTGTGTATGTGTTTGTGTGTTTACGCTCGCATTACACAAATGTGTTGCAGGTCTAAGGCGTTCCTCGCGCAGCATTGCCGCTTTATTATTTCAGTCGTTTACTGCCGTACGCACCCTGAAAGTCGTGTGTGTCTGCAGCAAGCGCGTGTATGTGTACCTATGGACGCGCGCGCGTGTATTGTGTAGGGGGAACGGTAGTGTAGTGCTTAGCGTGCTGTCTGTGTCTGTGTGTGTGTGTCTGTGTGTGTCTGTGTGTGTGTCTGTGTGTGTGCGTGTGTGGTGTGTGGGGAGCGGTAGTGTAGTGGTTAGCGTGCTGTCTGTGTGTCTGTGTGTGTGTGTGTCTGTCTGTGTGTCTGCGTGCGTCTGTGTGTGTGTCTGTCTGTGCGTGTGTGGTGTGTGAGGAGCGGTGGGTGTAGTGGTTAACGCTACGCTGCGCTACAAACCCGGCGAACCGAGTTCGATTCCCGCTCACGGCCACCACACGTGACGATTATTTGAACCTCCCCTAGGTCGACTCAGCCTCAAACGAGTAACTGGTGTGGCGTATTAACATCGCCACTGGGGAGACAAAGGCGGCCAGGCGTGAGTGGTGAGGGAGGGAGAGTGGTGAGGGAGGGAGAGCGGTGAGGGAGGGAGAGCGGTGAGAGAGGGAGAGCGGTGAGGGAGGGAGAGCGGTGAGGGAGGGAGAGCGGTGAGGGAGGGAGAGCGGTGAGGGAGGGAGAGCGGTGAGGGAGGGAGAGCGGTGAGGGAGGGAGAGCGGTGAGGGAGGGAGAGCGGTGAGGGAGGGAGAGCGGTGAGGGAGGGACAGCGGTGAGGGAGGGAGAGCGGTGAGGGAGAGAGAGCGATCAGGGAGGGACTCAGCCTCAAAACGAGTCACTGCTGTGGCGTATGAACATCGCCACTGGGGAGACAAAGGCGGCCTAGCGTCGTGGATCCAAGACCCGGGCGAAGCCGGGTAGTAAAGCTAGTACAACTATAAAATCCAAGAACTACTCAACGATGGCAGCTATACAAAAATAAAAAGAGACCCCACCAACAGCCTCGTCTCTAAAACCAAGCAAATCATTTCTGATTCAACCGCATTAATTGATCAGACCAAACAGTTCTCGTTGAAACCTTCTGCAGCCAGGCCACCAAGATTATACGACTTGCCAAAGATACGTAAAAAAGATACACCTCTTCGTCCCATTGTCTCGACTATCAACTCCCCCACCTATAAACTGGCTCGTTTTTTGTCTGAAATCCTACGGCCTTTCACTGGAAAAACCACCTCTGCGGTACTAAACTCTACTGACCTGGTATCGACAATCAAGGGGATTGCCCTGTCCCCAGAGGACCTGCTTGTCAGTTTTGATGTGGTTTCCTTATTCACCAAAGTTCCTGTACCTGACACCATCGCAATCATTGAAGACTTGGTTCATCAAGGACTGAATGCTGGGGTACCCCCCCTGGTGAGACACTGCTTAACCAATACATACTTCACCTGGAATGGAACTTTCTACAAGCAAACTGAGGGCACCCCAATGGGCTCCCCCCTATCTCCGGTTGTAGCCAACATCTTCATGGAGAAATTTGAGACTGACGCCATCCAGACTGCCACTCTACGCCCGACCTTATGGAAGAGGTACGTAGATTACACTTTTGTCATCTGGCCACATGGCCGGCCTGCTCTAAACCAATTTCTCGACCACATCAATTCCATACACCCAGCCATCAGATTCACCATGGAAGTCGAAAAAGATGGCAAGCTACCCTTTTTGGATGTCCTAATTAAAAGGAGACCTGATGGTTCAATGAGCCACTCTGTCTACAGGAAAGCCACCCATACGGATGCTTACCTAAAACCGGATTCCCACCACCATCCATCCCAGAAGAATTCCCTCATCAAGACTCTATACCATAGAGCCCAATGCATTTCCGACCAGGATCACATTGCCAGTGAACTCAAACACGTACGCCAAGCTCTTAAGGCTAATGGTTACTCCGACTACACAATCCGCAAGGCAATCACTCCAACCATCAAGAAGAATCCTGTTGAGGAGCCTTTCAAGACCACCACCTTACCCTACATTGCTGGGGTCACAAAAAAGATCTCCAAAATCCTGATTAAACACAAGATCCAGGTCTGATTCAACACAGTACATAAAATCCGTGATCTGGTCCTGTCTGTAAAAGATGCGGTTCCAGACATACAGTACCCTGGCATCTACAAACTAAGTTTCCTCTGTGGTAGCAGTTACATTGGAGAAACCAAACGACATGTCTCGGACCGCATCCATGAACATAAAGCAGACCTGAAACACGGTAGGACAAACACCTCAGCCGTGGCAGATCACTGTTACAATTCAGTGGGCTCACATGACATTGACTTCTCCAAGACAGAGGTTGTCTGCAAGCCAACTGGCTATCATGAGAGATTCGTTCATGAGGCTATCCACATATACAAACACAGAGACAATTTCAACCGAGAAGATGGATTCTGGCTTAGCAATCATTGGAAGGACGTAACAAACCATTTCGGATCTTAACTGATTGTGTTCACATTTACGGTGACTTTCAGACCGCGTTCCACTCACTGGCATTGTATTCTCCGCAGGGAATGGATTCTTTGCTCCGCTGCAAGTTTTCCCCCCCACTATTCACCCATTGACACGACGGTCAATGGTACAGTGTATAATAACAAATAGTATAACATTTATATGCTTAATACAATGTACAAAGTAATATATAGTATCGTAATTTTATAGTAAATATATAGCTTTGTGATACACTTTAAGGTGGTTAGAATAATACATAGTGTTACATTAAAACGACGTAAAATTGTAATGTATTACTTACTGTTAGTAACTCAGCTTATTGTAGAGTATAGTAAGTATAATAATGATGCTATGTAGTTTATACTTTAGTTGTTCATGCAGTTTATACTTTAGTTTTTTTTTTACGTTGTTGTTTAACTGCAGCTACATACTATTAACATTCCTTTCCTTTGTTAATGCTACCCCCCTTCCCCCTCCCTTTGATGCTGCTAATCCTGCATAATGCACGGGCATAATATTAACTTGAAATCCCTCCGTCCACTTCCTATGCATTTTTCATATGCTAAATTCCTCTTGATATGCAAATTATGTTGTTATGGCGCTCTTCTTCCCACCTCCCCCCCTCCAACCCAGCTTATATATACGCTCCTAGCTTGGTGGTGTTTCATTCTTCACCTGAGGACGGCTGCTTGCGTTTTGGCCGAAACGTCGTGAGAATTATATTATTTTGTTATGTTTTGTTTTTATTATTTTATTACTTTCCTTCTACGTGACTTTACCGAAAGAACCAAGAAGATTATTCCCTGCAGTCACGAAAGCTTTAAATCGAAATTTAACCGCCTCTACGGGGAGGATTTCCACATAACTTTGAGATCCTTCAACAAGCTCCGGGATAGGAAGGCTCAGCTAATCGAGTCTCTCACCTTTCTGAAGAGATGCCGCGACTCTAAGGTAATACGAAACGCATTTACACTAACATCTGCTGCTGTAACTTCTTCTAATGCTAAACTAATTCTGCCTAGAACTAGCTTAGCTCTTATCTCAGCGAAAATCAGACTTACGCGCACCGATCTAGATCAGTTAGACAAGACACTCTACAAATCACACTTATCTTTGAGTGCAACAATGTCCGCATCGGATTGGGAACATGTAGAAAAAATGACTGCCTCGTCAGCTGCCGCTATGTCGACCAAATGTAAGGACAACTTGATTTCCAAATTCAACCACCTCTCAAACAAGGAACCGGACCCACACATTAACAAGCTAGATGTTAACAAAGTCGTAATTAATCGCAGTAACAGTCTATTTCTGAAGGTCTGAAATCCGTTTTAGCTAAAGGACTAAACTTTGCAGTCACACCTAGACACATACCAGTTAATGATATAATTGCTAGAGTAGATGTAGCTTTCAAGGGCCTGAGTCCCATCGCTGCAGACGTAGCAAGATCTGAAATCTCTGCAACTCTCAAAAAT
>NW_026890974.1:59465-139215 GCF_015708825.2 Lethenteron reissneri
GCGTCCAATGAAAGTGCGTATGGGCCGGGGACACACACACACACAGACAGATAGACAGACAGATTCTGTTTTGTCCATGATGACAGTGGCATTGCCTTTGTCGGCTGAGAGGATGACAATGTCATCCCTCTTTTTTAATTGAGCTAATTTTAAACGCTCATCTTTGCTGATGTTGCTAGCTGGCATCTTAGTATTTTTGAGGGTTACAGAGATTTCAGATCTTGCTATGTCTTCAGCGATGGGACTCAGGCCCTTGAGAGCTACATCTACTCTAGCAATTATATCATTAACTGGTATGTGTCTAGGTGTGACTGCAAAGTTTAGTCCTTTAGCTAAAACGGATTTCAGACCTTCAGAAATAGAACTGTTACTGTGATTAATTACGACTTTGTTAACATCTAGCTTTTTAATGTGTGGGTCCGGTTCCTTGTTTGAGAGGCGGTTGAATTTGGAAATCAAGTTGTCCTTACATTTGGTCGACATAGCGGCAGCTGACGAGGCAGTCATTTTTCTACATGTTCCCAATCCAATGCGGACATTGTTGCACTCAAAGATAAGTGTGATTTGTAGAGTGTCTTGTCTAACTGATCTAGATCGGTGCGCGTAAGTCTGATTTTCTCTGAGATAAGAGCTAAGCTAGTTCTAGACAGAATTCGTTAGCATTAGAAGAAGTTACAGCAGCAGATGTTAGTGTAAATGCGTTTGGTATTACCTTAGAGTCGCGGCATCTCTTCAGAAAGGTGAGAGACTCGATTAGCTGAGCCTTCTTATCCCGGAGCTTGTTGAAGGATCTCAAAGTTATGTGGAAATCCTCCCCGTAGAGGCGGTTAAATTTGATTTAAAGCTTTCGTGACTGCAGGGATTCATCTTCTTGGTTCTTTCGGTGAAGTCACGTAGAAGGGAAGTAATAAAATAATAAAACAAACATAACAAAATAATATAATTCTCACGACGTTTCGGCCACAACGCAAGCAGCCGTCCTCAGGTGAAGAATGAAACACCACCAAGCTAGGAGCGTATATATAAGCTGGGTTGGAGGGGGGGAGGTGGGAAAAAGAGCGCCTTAACAACATAATTTGCATATCAAGAGGAATTTAGCATATGAAAAATGCGTAGGAGGTGGACGGAGGGGTTCAAGTTGATATTATGCCCGTGCATTATGCAGGATTAGCAGCATCAAAGGGAGGGGGGAAGGGGGGTAGCATTAACAAAGGAAAGGTATATTAATAGTATGTAGCTGCAGTTAAACAACACGTAAAAACAAACTAAAGTATAAACTGCTATGAACAACTAAAGTATAAACTACATAGCATCATCAGTATACTTACTATACTCTACAATAAGCTGAGTTACTAAAAGTAAGTAATACATTACAATTCTACGTCGTTTTAATGTAACACTATGTATTATTCTACCCACCTTGAAGTGTATCACAAAGCTATATATTTACTATAAAATTACGATACTATATATTACTTTGTACATTGTATTAAGCATATAAATGTTATACTATTTGTTATTATACACTGTACCATTGACCGTCGTGTCAATGGTGAATAGTGGGGGGGGGGGAAACTTGCAGCGGAGCAAAGAATCCATTCCCTGCGGAGAATACAATGCCAGTGAGTGGAACGCGGTCTGAAAGTCACCGTAAATGTGAACACAATCAGTTAAGATCCGAAATGGTTTATTACGTCCTTCCAGTGATTGCTAAGCCAGAATCCATCTTCTCGGTTGAAATTGTCTCTGTGTTTGTATATGTGGATAGCCTCATGAACGAATCTGTCATGATAGCCAGTTGGCTTGCAGAGAATCTCTGTCTTGGAGAAGTCAATGTCATGTGAGCCCACTGAATTGTAACAGTGATCTGCCACGGCTGAGGTGTTTGTCCATCCGTGTTTCAGGTCTGCTTTATGTTCACGGATGCGGTCCGAGACATGTCGTTTGATTTCTCCAATGTAACTGCTACCACATAGGCAACTTAGTTTGTAGACACCAGGGTACTGTATGTCTGGAACCACATCTTTTACAGACGGGACCAGATCACGGATTTTATGTACTGTGTTGAATCGGACCTGGATCTTGTGTTTAATCAGGATTTTGGAGATCTTTTTTGTGACCCCAGCAATGTAGGGTAAGGTGATGGTCTTGAAAGGCTCCTCAACAGGATTCTTCTTGATGGTTGGAGTGATGGCCTTGCGGATTGTGTAGTCAGAGTAACCATTAGCCTTAAGAGCTTGGCGTACGTGTCTGAGTTCACTGGCAATGTGATCCTGGTCGTAAATGCACTGGGCTCTATGGTATAGAGTCTTGATGAGGGAATTCTTCTGGGATGGATGGTGGTGGGAATCCGGTTTTAGGTAAGCATCCGTATGGGTGGCTTTCCTGTAGACAGAGTGGCTCATTGAACCATCAGGTCTCCTTTTAATTAGGACATCCAAAAAGGGTAGCGTGCCATCTTTTTCGACTTCCATGGTGAATCTGATGGCTGGGTGTATGGAATTGATGTGGTCGAGAAATTGGTTTAGAGCAGGCCGGCCATGTGGCCAGATGACAAAAGTGTAATCTACGTACCTCTTCCATAAGGTCGGGCGTAGAGTGGCAGTCTGGATGGCGTCAGTCTCAAATTCTCCATGAAAATGTTGGCTACAACCGGAGATAGGGGGGGGGCCATTGGGGTGCCCTCAGTTTGCTTGTAGAAAGTTCCATTCCAGGTGAAGTATGTATTGGTTAAGCAGTGTCTCACCAGGGAGGGTACCCCAGCATTCAGTCCTTGATGAACCAAGTCTTCAATGATTGCCATGGTGTCAGGTACAGGAACTTTGGTGAATAAGGAAACCACATCAAAACTGACAAGCAGGTCCTCTGGGGGACAGGGCAATCCCCTGATTGTCGATACCAGGTCAGTAGAGTTTAGTACCGCAGAGGTGGTTTTCCAGTGAAAGGCCGTAGGATTTCAGACAAAAACGAGCCAGTTTATAGGTGGGGGAGTTGATAGTCGAGGACAATGGGACGAAGAGGTGTATCTTTTTTACGTATCTTTGGCAAGTCGTATAATCTTGGTGGCCTGGCTGCAGAAGGTTTCAACGAGAACTGTTTGGTCTGATCAATTAATGCGGTTGAATCAGAAATGATTTTGCTTGGTTTTAGAGATGAGGCTGTTGGTGGGGTCTCTTTTTATTTTTGTATAGCTGCCATCGTTGAGTAGTTCTTGGATTTTATAGTTGTACTAGCTTTACTACCCGGCTTCGCCCGGGTCTTGGATCCACGACGCTAGGCCGCCTTTGTCTCCCCAGTGGCGATGTTCATACGCCACAGCAGTGACTCGTTTTGAGGCTGAGTCCCTCCCTGATCGCTCTCCCTCCCTCACCGCTCTCCCTCCCTCACCGCTGTCCCTCCCTCACCGCTCTCCCTCCCTTACCGCTCTCCCTCCCTCACCGCTCTCCTCCCTCACCGCTCTCCCTCCCTCACCGCTCTCCCTCCCTCACCGCTCTCCCTCCTCACCGCTCTCCCTCCCCTCACCGCTCTCCCCTCTCTCACCGCTCCCCTCCCTCACCGCTCTCCCTCCCTCACCACTCTCCCTCCCTCACCACTCACGCCGGCCGCCTTTGTCTCCCCAGTGGCGATGTTAATACGCCATACCAGTTACTCGTTTGAGGCTGAGTCGACCTAGGGGAGGTTCAAATAATCGTCACGTGTGGTGGCCGTGAGCGGGATTCGAACTCGGTTCGCCGGGTTTGTAGCGCAGCGTAACGTTAACCACTACACCCACCGCTCCTCACACACCACACACGCACAGACAGACACACACACAGACACACACAGGACACACACACAGACAGACACACACACAGACACACAGACAGCACGCTAACCACTACACTACCGCTCCCCACACACCACGCACGCACACACACAGACACACACACAGACACACACACAGACACAGACAGCACGCTAAGCACTACACTACCGTTCCCCCTACACAATACGCGCGCGCGCGTCCATAGGTACACATACACGCGCTTGCTGCAGACACACACGACTTTCAGGGTGCGTACGGCAGTAAACGACTGAAATAATAAAGCGGCAATGCTGCGCGAGGAACGCCTTAGACCTGCAACACATTGTGTAATGCGAGCGTAAACACACAAACACATACACACACATACATACACACACATACACACAAACACATACACACACATACACACACACAGACATACACATACACACAAAGACACACATACATACACACAACACATACACAATACACACACACATACATGCAGACACACAGACAACACATAACACACATACATACACACACATACATACACAGAAAACACATACACACACATACATACACACACACATACATGCACACAAACACATACACACACGTACATAGACACATACATACAGACACACAGACATACACATAAACACATACACACATAGACATGACCCGGCTTTGCCCGGGACTTGGATCCACCATGCCCGGCCGCCTTTGTCTCCCCAGTGGCGATGTTAATACGCCACACAAGTTACTCGTTTTGAGGCTGAGTCCCTCCCTCGCCACTCTCCCCTCCCTCCCTGTGTAATCGCTATAATTTATAATCGACCGACCCTATAATAGTAATAGCACACATTGTGTTGGGGGGGAGTGAAGAGGACGTGAAACTTAGATGAATTTACCTCAGAGTCGCGTGTTAATGCGTGCGCCTATTTTTAACGAGAATTAAAAATGGCGTCCACCCCGCGGCCCGTCACTACGCGTTGCCAGGGCAACCGCCGTCCAATGAAAGCGGCGAAGGCGTGGCTACCCGTTGCCAGGGGCAACCACCGTCCAATGAAACTGGAGCCCGCGGCGAAGGCGTCGCTAGCCGTTGCCAGGGGCAACCGCCGTCCAATGAAAGCGGCGAAGGCGTCGCTAGCCGTTGCCAGGGGCAACCGGCGTCCAATGAAAGTGCGTATGGGCCGGGGACACACACACAGACAGATAGCAGACAGATTCTGTTTTGTCCATGATGACAGTGGCATTGCCTTTGTCGGCTGAGAGGATGACAATGTCATCCCTCTTTTTTTAATTGAGCTGATTTTAAACGCTCATCTTTGCTGATGTTGCTAGCTGGCATCTTAGCATTTTTGAGGGTTACAGAGATTTCAGATCTTGCTATGTCTTCAGCGATGGGACTCAGGCCCTTGAGAGCTACATCTACTCTAGCAATTATATCATTAACTGGTATGTGTCTAGGTGTGACTGCAAAGTTTAGTCCTTTAGCTAAAACGGATTTCAGACCTTCAGAAATAGAACTGTTACTGTGATTAATTACGACTTTGTTAACATCTAGCTTTTTAATGTGTGGGTCCGGTTCCTTGTTTGAGAGGCGGTTGAATTTGGAAATCAAGTTGTCCTTACATTTGGTCGACATAGCGGCAGCTGACGAGGCAGTCATTTTTCTACATGTTCCCAATCCAATGCGGACATTGTTGCACTCAAAGATAAGTGTGATTTGTAGAGTGTCTTGTCTAACTGATCTAGATCGGTGCGCGTAAGTCTGATTTTCTCTGAGATAAGAGCTAAGCTAGTTTTAGACAGAATTCGTTTAGCATTAGAAGAAGTTACAGCAGCAGATGTTAGTGTAAATGCGTTTGGTATTACCTTAGAGTCGCGGCATCTCTTCAGAAAGGTGAGAGACTCGATTAGCTGAGCTTCTTATCCCGGAGCTTGTTGAAGGATCTCAAAGTTATGTGGAAATCCTCCCCGTAGAGGCGGTTAAATTTTGATTTAAAGCTTTCGTGACTGCAGGGATTCATCTTCTTGGTTCTTTCGGTGAAGTCACGTAGAAGGGAAGTAATAAAATAATAAAAACAAAACATAACAAAATAATATAATTCTCACGACGTTTCGGCCACAACGCAAGCAGCCGTCCTCAGGTGAAGAATGAAACACCACAAAGCTAGGAGCGTATATATAAGCTGGGTTGGAGGGGGGGAGGTGGGAAAAAGAGCGCCTTAACAACATAATTTGCATATCAAGAGGAATTTAGCATATGAAAAATGCGTAGGAGGTGGACGGAGGGGTTTCAAGTTGATATTATGCCCGTGCATTATGCAGGATTAGCAGCATCAAAGGGAGGGGGAAGGGGGGTAGCATTAACAAAGGAAAGGTATATTAATAGTATGTAGCTGCAGTTAAACAACAACGTAAAAACAAACTAAAGTATAAACTGCATGAACAACTAAAGTATAAACTACATAGCATCATCAGTATACTTACTATACTCTACAATAAGCTGAGTTACTAAAAGTAAGTAATACATTACAATTCTACGTCGTTTTAATGTAACACTATGTATTATTCTACCCACCTTGAAGTGTATCACAAAGCTATATATTTACTATAAAATTACGATACTATATATTACTTTGTACATTGTATTAAGCATATAAATGTTATACTATTTGTTATTATACACTGTACCATTGACCGTCGTGTCAATGGGTGAATAGTGGGGGAGGGGGGGAAACTTGCAGCGGAGCAAAGAATCCATTCCCTGCGGAGAATAAAATGCCAGTGAGTGGAACGCGGTCTGAAAGTCACCGTAAATGTGAACACAATCAGTTAAGATCCGAAATGGTTTATTACGTCCTTCCAGTGATTGCTAAGCCAGAATCCATCTTCTCGGTTGAAATTGTCTCTGTGTTTGTATATGTGGATAGCCTCATGAACGAATCTGTCATGATAGCCAGTTGGCTTGCAGAGAATCTCTGTCTTGGAGAAGTCAATGTCATGTGAGCCCACTGAATTGTAACAGTGATCTGCCACGGCTGAGGTGTTTGTCCATCCGTGTTTCAGGTCTGCTTTATGTTCACGGATGCGGTCCGAGACATGTCGTTTGATTCTCCAATGTAACTGCTACCACATAGGCAACTTAGTTTGTAGACACCAGGGTACTGTATGTCTGGAACCACATCTTTTACAGACGGGACCAGATCACGGATTTTATGTACTGTGTTGAATCGGACCTGGATCTTGTGTTTAATCAGGATTTTGGAGATCTTTTTTGTGACCCCAGCAATGTAGGGTAAGGTGATGGTCTTGAAAGGCTCCTCACAGGATTGTTCTTGATGGTTGGAGTGATGGCCTTGCGGATTGTGTAGTCGGAAGTAATCATTAGCCTTAAGAGCTTGGCGTACGTGTCTGAGTCACTGGCAATGTGATCCTGGTCGTAAATGCACTGGGCTCTATGGTATAGAGTCTTGATGAGGGAATTCTTCTGGGATGGATGGGTGGGGGAATCCGGTTTTAGGTAAGCATCCGTATGGGTGGCTTTCCTGTAGACAGAGTGGCTCATTGAACCATCAGGTCTCCTTTTAATTAGGACATCCAAAAGGGTAGCTGCCATCTTTTTCGACTTCCATGGTGAATCTGATGGCTGGGTGTATGGAATTGATGTGGTCGAGAATTGGTTTAGAGCAGGCCGGCCATGTGGCCAGATGACAAAAGTGTAATCTACGTACCTCTTCCATAAGGTCGGGCGTAGAGTGGCAGTCTGGATGGCGTCAGTCTCAAATTTCTCCATGAAGATGTTGGCTACAACCGGAGATAGGGGGGAGCCCATTGGGGTGCCCTCAGTTTGCTTGTAGAAAGTTCCATTCCAGGTGAAGTATGTATTGGTTAAGCAGTGTCTCACCAGGGGGGGTACCCCAGCATTCAGTCCTTGATGAACCAAGTCTTCAATGATTGCGATGGTGTCAGGTACAGGAACTTTGGTGAATAAGGAAACCACATCAAAACTGACAAGCAGGTCCTCTGGGGACAGGGGCAATCCCCTTGATTGTCGATACCAGGTCAGTAGAGTTTAGTACCGCAGAGGTGGTTTTTCCAGTGAAAGGCCGTAGGATTTCAGACAAAAAACGAGCCAGTTTATAGGTGGGGGAGTTGATAGTCGAGACAATGGGACGAAGAGGTGTATCTTTTTACGTATCTTTGGCAAGTCGTATAATCTTGGTGGCCTGGCTGCAGAAGGTTTCAACGAGAACTGTTTGGTCTGATCAATTAATGCGGTTGAATCAGAAATGATTTGCTTGGTTTTAGAGACGAGGCTGTTGGTGGGGTCTCTTTTTATTTTTGTATAGCTGCCATCGTTGAGTAGTTCTTGGATTTTATAGTTGTACTAGCTTTACTACCCGGCTTCGCCCGGGTCTTGGATCCACGCCGCTAGGCCGCCTTTGTCTCCCCAGTGGCGATGTTCATACGCCACTGCAGTGACTCGTTTTGAGGCTGAGTCCCTCCCTGATCGCTCTCCCTCCCTCACCGCTCTCCCTCCCTCACCGCTGTCCCTCCCTCACCGCTCTCCCTCCCTCACCGCTCTCCCTCCCTCACCGCTCTCCCTCCCTCACCGCTCTCCCTCCCTCACCGCTCTCCCTCCCTCACCGCTCTCCCTCCCTCACCGCTCTCCCTCCCTCACCGCTCTCCCTCCCTCACCGCTCTCTCTCTCTCACCGCTCTCCCTCCCTCACCGCTCTCCCTCCCTCACCACTCTCCCTCCCTCACCACTCACGCCCGGCCGCCTTTGTCTCCCCAGTGGCGATGTTAATACGCCATACCAGTTACTCGTTTGAGGCTGAGTCGACCTAGGGGAGGTTCAAATAATCGTCACGTGTGGTGGCCGTGAGCGGGAATCGAACTCGGTTCGCCGGGTTTGTAGCGCAGCGTAGCGTTAACCACTACACCCACCGCTCCTCACACACCACACACGCACAGACAGACACACACGCAGACACACACAGACAGACACACAGACACACAGACAGCACGCTAACCACTACACTACCGCTCCCCACACACCTCGCACGCACACACACAGACACACACACAGACACACACAGACACACACACAGACACAGACAGCACGCTAAGCACTACACTACCGTTCCCCTACACAATACACGCGCGCGCGTCCATAGGTACACATACACGCGCTTGCTGCAGACACACACGACTTTCAGGGTGCGTACGGCAGTAAACGACTGAAATAATAAAGCGGCAATGCTGCGCGAGGAACGCCTTAGACCTGCAACACATTTGTGTAATGCGAGCGTAAACACACAAACACATACACACACATACATACACACACATACACACAAACACATACACACACATACACACACACAGACATACACATACACACAAAGACACACATACATACACACAAACACATACACAATACACACACACATACATGCAGACACACAGACACACACATAACACACATACATACACACACATACATACACAGAAACACATACACACACATACATACACACACACATACATGCACACAAACACATACACACACGTACATAGACACATACATACAGACACACAGACATACACATAAACACATACACACATAGACATGACCCGGCTTTGCCCGGGACTTGGATCCACCATGCCCGGCCGCCTTTGTCTCCCCAGTGGCGATGTTAATACGCCACACAAGTTACTCGTTTTGAGGCTGAGTCCCTCCCTCGCCACTCTCCCTCCCTCCCTGTGTAATCGCTATAATTTAATAATCGACCGACCCTATAATAGTAATAGCACACATTGTGTTGGGGGGGGAGTGAAGAGGACGTGAAACTTAGATGAATTTACCTCAGAGTCGCGTGTTAATGCGTGCGCCTATTTTTAACGGGAATTAAAAATGGCGTCCACCCCGCGGCCCGTCACTACGCGTTGCCAGGGGCAACCGCCGTCCAATGAAAGCGGCGAAGGCGTGGCTACCCGTTGCCAGGGGCAACCGCCGTCCAATGAAACTGGAGCCCGCGGCGAAGGCGTCGCTAGCCGTTGCCAGGGGCAACCGCCGTCCAATGAAAGCGGCGAAGGCGTCGCTAGCCGTTGCCAGGGGCAACCGGCGTCCAATGAAAGTGCGTATGGGCCGGGGACACACACACACACAGACAGATAGACAGACAGATTCTGTTTTGTCCATGATGACAGTGGCATTGCCTTTGTCGGCTGAGAGGATGACAATGTCATCCCTCTTTTTTAATTGAGCTAATTTTAAACGCTCATCTTTGCTGATGTTGCTAGCTGGCATCTTAGCATTTTTGAGGGTTACAGAGATTTCAGATCTTGCTATGTCTTCAGCGATGGGACTCAGGCCCTTGAGAGCTACATCTACTCTAGCAATTATATCATTAACTGGTATGTGTCTAGGTGTGACTGCAAAGTTTAGTCCTTTAGCTAAAACGGATTTCAGACCTTCAGAAATAGAACTGTTACTGTGATTAATTACGACTTTGTTAACATCTAGCTTTTTAATGTGTGGGTCCGGTTCCTTGTTTGAGAGGCGGTTGAATTTGGAAATCAAGTTGTCCTTACATTTGGTCGACATAGCGGCAGCTGACGAGGCAGTCATTTTTCTACATGTTCCCAACCCAATGCGGACATTGTTGCACTCAAAGATAAGTGTGATTTGTAGAGTGTCTTGTCTAACTGATCTAGATCGGTGCGCGTAAGTCTGATTTTCTCTGAGATAAGAGCTAAGCTAGTTCTAGACAGAATTCGTTTAGCATTAGAAGAAGTTACAGCAGCAGATGTTAGTGTAAATGCGTTTGGTATTACCTTAGAGTCGCGGCATCTCTTCAGAAAGGTGAGAGACTCGATTAGCTGAGCCTTCTTATCCCGGAGCTTGTTGAAGGATCTCAAAGTTATGTGGAAATCCTCCCCGTAGAGGCGGTTAAATTTTGATTTAAAGCTTTCGTGACTGCAGGGATTCATCTTCTTGGTTCTTTCGGTGAAGTCACGTAGAAGGGAAGTAATAAAATAATAAAAACAAAACATAACAAAATAATATAATTCTCACGACGTTTCGGCCACAACGCAAGCAGCCGTCCTCAGGTGAAGAATGAAACACCACAAAGCTAGGAGCGTATATATAAGCTGGGTTGGAGGGGGGGAGGTGGGAAAAAGAGCGCCTTAACAACATAATTTGCATATCAAGAGGAATTTAGCATATGAAAAATGCGTAGGAGGTGGACGGAGGGGTTTCAAGTTGATATTATGCCCGTGCATTATGCAGGATTAGCAGCATCAAAGGGAGGGGGAAGGGGGGTAGCATTAACAAAGGAAAGGTATATTAATAGTATGTAGCTGCAGTTAAACAACAACGTAAAAACAAACTAAAGTATAAACTGCATGAACAACTAAAGTATAAACTACATAGCATCATCAGTATACTTACTATACTCTACAATAAGCTGAGTTACTAAAAGTAAGTAATACATTACAATTCTACGTCGTTTTAATGTAACACTATGTATTATTCTACCCACCTTGAAGTGTATCACAAAGCTATATATTTACTATAAAATTACGATACTATATATTACTTTGTACATTGTATTAAGCATATAAATGTTATACTATTTGTTATTATACACTGTACCATTGACCGTCGTGTCAATGGGTGAATAGTGGGGGGCGGGGGGAAACTTGCAGCGGAGCAAAGAATCCATTCCCTGCGGAGAATAAAATGCCAGTGAGTGGAACGCGGTCTGAAAGTCACCGTAAATGTGAACACAATCAGTTAAGATCCGAAATGGTTTATTACGTCCTTCCAGTGATTGCTAAGCCAGAATCCATCTTCTCGGTTGAAATTGTCTCTGTGTTTGTATATGTGGATAGCCTCATGAACGAATCTGTCATGATAGCCAGTTGGCTTGCAGAGAATCTCTGTCTTGGAGAAGTCAATGTCATGTGAGCCCACTGAATTGTAACAGTGATCTGCCACGGCTGAGGTGTTTGTCCATCCGTGTTTCAGGTCTGCTTTATGTTCACGGATGCGGTCCGAGACATGTCGTTTGATTTCTCCAATGTAACTGCTACCACATAGGCAACTTAGTTTGTAGACACCAGGGTACTGTATGTCTGGAACCACATCTTTTACAGACGGGACCAGATCACGGATTTTATGTACTGTGTTGAATCGGACCTGGATCTTGTGTTTAATCAGGATTTTGGAGATCTTTTTTGTGACCCCAGCAATGTAGGGTAAGGTGATGGTCTTGAAAGGCTCCTCAACAGGATTGTTCTTGATGGTTGGAGTGATGGCCTTGCGGATTGTGTAGTCGGAGTAATCATTAGCCTTAAGAGCTTGGCGTACGTGTTTGAGTTCACTGGCAATGTGATCCGGGTCGGAAATGCATTGGGCTCTATGGTATAGAGTCTTGATGAGGGAATTCTTCTGGGATGGATGGTGGTGGGAATCCGGTTTTAGATAAGCATCCGTATGGGTGGCTTTCCTGTAGACAGAGTGGCTCATTGAACCATCAGGTCTCCTTTTAATTAGGACATCCAAAAAGGGTAGCTTGCCATCTTTTTCGACTTCCATGGTGAATCTGATGGCTGGGTGTATGGAATTGATGTGGTCGAGAAATTGGTTTAGAGCAGGCCGGCCATGTGGCCAGATGACAAAAGTGTCATCTACGTACCTCTTCCATAAGGTCGGGCGTAGAGTGGCAGTCTGGATGGCGTCAGTCTCAAATTTCTCCATGAAGATGTTGGCTACAACCGGAGATAGGGGGGAGCCCATTGGGGTGCCCTCAGTTTGCTTGTAGAAAGTTCCATTCCAGGTGAAGTATGTATTAGTTAAGCAGTGTCTCACCAGGGGGGGTACCCCAGCATTCAGTCCTTGATGAACCAAGTCTTCAATGATTGCCATGGTGTCAGGTACAGGAACTTTGGTAAAAAATGAAATTAAAATTTATAAAAAATAAAATAAAAATCACGACGGTCCCACCTGATGACGGAGACTTGTGTTGCCTCCGAAACGTCGTGATTTTTATTATATTTTTTTTTTTACATTTAAATTTAATTTTTTTACCTACGTGACTTTACCGAAAGAACTAAGAGTATTCTAATATTTAATATACATTTTTAAAAAACCTCTGCAAAAAATGTGAGCTATTAGTGGGTGAGTTTAACACGTATGTTTTCGCTATATCAACATCATCCATAAAAGGTAATGCGATCTAAACCAAAATACCCCCCTTTATTATAGAGTAATGGGCTAACAAACGACCCAGATGTGTTATTTAATACATTTCGATTTAAAGCTTTCGTGACTGCAGGGATTCATCTTCTTGGTTCTTTCGGTAAAGTCACGTAGAAGGGAAATAATAAAATAATAAAAATAAAACATAATAAAATAATTCTCACGACGTTTCAGCCACAACGCAAGCAGCCGTCCTCAGGTGAAGAATGAAAAAAAATACTTAATAGATGTTATACTCAACTAAAACAACACGTATCTGACAACACAGCCTCGAGTGAATGCCTCATCTAACACTCACAGAAGTCGTCCCCAGCTCCACTCTGCACTGCTGGGTGATGTTTGTGCTCAGCTCCATTGCCGCTCCAAGCATCTGAACCACGTGGCCGAGTGGGGGAGGGTCTTTATACCCGAGGCGAGGTCTGTGTCGTCATCCACCAATGGGGTGACGCCTCTAGCGCCTGGCCGCAACGTCACGTGGTCGTCAACAACAAGTGACGTCACGCGATTTTGGACGATTTTTGACCCTCCCCCCTCGTCACACGGCGTCACAAAAAGTCAGACCCCCCCCCCATCTCAAATATGACGTCACAAAGGTCTGCCCCCCCCCTCCATTTTGAAAAAAAAAATTTCAAATGGCTTTAAACTGTTGTCATTGTCGTGCGTATTTAATGTGGCGCTGCACTCTGATGTTGTAGGAGAGTTGTCATAACAACTAGTGTTGTTATAACAATTCCATATTCATTTAAAGTTGCGCATTTAGATGTGACGTCACATTTCTCACTCCCCCCTCCTCCTCGTCACACATCGTCACAAATGTCTGACCCCCCCCCAGGTGCGTGACGTCATTTATGGACGGCCCCTAAGTGTGTCGTAAACAATAACATAAATATATAATAAATATAATATAAAAAATATATAAAAAATATTGGTTCATGTTTTATTATTTTATTATTTCCCTTCTACGTGACTTTACCGAAAGAACAAAGAATGTGAATCCCTGCAGTCACGAAAGCTTTAAATCAAAACTGCAACACGATGTTTGTCCCCGGGTAGTGTTATGTTTTAATTGGCTATGCCTAAAATGGATAGAAAGTGGCAATTATCATTCCCCACAAACTTTGCTTTTGTGACCAGGACTTTGTGTGTCCTGGTCACAAAAGCAAAGTTTGTGGGGAATAATAGTAACCCACTTTCTGTACTTTTGAGGCATTAGCAATTAGAAAATATTACTCACTACCCAAGGACAAAAAAACATGCTTTTGTTACAGTGTTGTCACGATTCACCACCAGCACGATCCACGATTCACCAGCTCTACGATCCACCAGCATCACGATCCACGATCCACCAGCTCCACGATCCATCAGCACCACGATCCACCAGCTCCACGATCCACCAGCACCACGATCTACCAGCACCACGATCCACCAGCTCCACGATCCATCAGCATCATGATCCACCAGCACCACGATCTACCAGCACCACAATCTACCAGCACCACAATCTACCAGCTCCACAATCCACCAGCTCCACAATCCACCAGCTCCACGATCCATCAGCACCACGATCCACCAGCTCCACAATCCACCAGCATCATGATCCACCAGCTCCACAATCCACCAGCACCACGATCCATCAGCCTCATGGCGCCTGGATCCGTCTCCTCCACGCTCCTGCAAAGCGCCAGTCTTCTGGGGTCTCTCCTCGCCGTCTGCGTCGCTCACGAAGGTAACGAGGCGAGTGGGGGGCGGGGTGGGGGGCTCAAGCATCATCGCTCTTTGCCGGCTCCGCGTCTTTCATCGTGAATGTGACGGGGCACGTGGAGAGAGAGAGAGAGAGGAGAGAGAGACACCGCCAACTTCTGTACGTGTTGTTTACGTCGTTTGTTGTGGAAAGTTCGGTCACAGTTCCTGTGATCACTGTTTCATTGCTTTCATGGCTTGATTTTGGTGATTTTCGAAAAGTGTATTGGTTTGGCCATGCTTGTGTTGTTGTAGTACAGAGTTCGACTGATGGCCTTAATCTAAGTTGTCTTGTGGTTGTTTGACTTGCATCCCACTGGGATTTTTGCACACAGCGTTGGTGTGTAACGGTGCTTTTTCTGTAATATTTAGCTGTTTTTTCTTGGATTTTCTGTTTGCACTCAGTTACATATTCACTTTGAGATGTTTTTTGTTCATGTTTTAGTTTTTTTGTTTGTTGCGATTGCACCCGATTCAAGAGCCGAATGGTTCACAGGGCTATACCTAATACATGAACTTTGAAACTTTGATATATTCTAGATGTGAAGCTTTCGTGACTGCAAGGATTCATATTCTTAGGCTTTTTCGGTAAAGTCACGTAGGTAAAAAATAAAAATAAAAATAGAAATAAAATAATAATTCACGACGTTTCGGAGGCAAAACATTACGAAGAGAAATCCCTCTACGATTTCAACAACATCCACGGGGCCTTTTTGGAATTTCAAGTTGTCTCCTGGAGCCTGGTAGGGCCCATCCACGGTAGTTGCAGAGGGAGTTTGTGTTGAGTCCAATGTGCCTGTAAGCAGATAACTGGTTCAGTGAGATAAAAAAGTTTCATGTCAATGATGGAAAATAAAATACTTCACATTTTAGCCTCATTTTTAAATAATCGTTTGTTTTACACCAAAGACTGTATATTAACACCGTATTCTCGAGAATATAAAATGCTGCTGAAAATAAGAAATTTTAATTATGCAGGGGGCAGGGGGGGGGTCTTATAATCCAGAGAATACGATGTCAGCGATACGACATTTCCCATTGGTATTCTCTGACAGATGACCCCACTCGCTTGGTTTACCTTGAGTAGAGTCGGGGAAAATGCATGGCCATTGTGCCATTGCTGTCGCAGAGTGTTCACCCGCACACTTCACCAACAAACACATCGTCCTGCTGCTGCGGAGGGAGCTGGTAGGAACGTTGGGTTGCTCGGTCAATGGCCTGCAGGGTCAACAGCGGCGTGGTGTATTCCACCAATATGCCCGACTGAGGGCGGGCACAAGCCGGCGTGAGTAGGTTCAACGTTGATAAGGGCACCACGGGGTGACCAGCCTTTTCCCACCCAGCCCCACCCCTCCCAGCCCCACCCTCCCCACCCAGCCCCTCCCCACCCAGCCCCACCTTCCCCACCCAGCCCCTCCCCACCCAGCCCCTACCCTCCCAACCCCTCCCCACCCAGCCCCTCCCGACCCAGCCCCACCCCCCCCACCCAGCCCCTCCCCACCCAGCCCCTCCCCACCCAGCCCCACCTTCCCCACCCAGCCCCTCCCCACCCAGCCCCTACCCTCCCAACCCCTACCCACCCAGCCCCTCCCCACCCAGCCCCACCTTCCCCACCCAGCCCCAACTTCCCCACCCAGCCCCTCCCCACCCAGCCCCTACCCTCCCAACCCCTACCCACCCAGCCCCACCCAGCCCCACCTTCCCCACCCAGCCCCTCCCCACCCAGCCCCTACCCACCCAGCCCCTCCCCACCCAGCCCCTACCCACCCAGCACCTCCCCACCCAGCCCCACCCTCCCTACCCAGCCCCTCCCCACCCAGCCCCTACCCACCCAGCCCTTCCCCACCCAGCCCCTACCCAGCCCCTCTTTGCACGGCGGACACAATAATCTCCTGTGGGCTGGTGTAACCAAGAGGTTCCTACCAGTAAAAACATGTGACTCTCATTGTGTTTGACTTGATGTGTCTCCCCGGCCTCGCGGCTCTGCACATCCCCACGTTGTGACGACCAGCTGTTCGGGGCTGAATGTTGCGCCTTGTCTCCTGCAGTCAATATCCTCGACTCAAAGAGCGCACTGGGGGAGCCTGGCTGGATTGCCTCACCACCTGAAGGGGTAAGAAAACAAAATGACCACCTACGGATATTGGTACTGTATGAGTGCAGGCTCATGCAGCCAGTTATGGCTGCAGGGTTTGGTGTTGTTTATGTCGTTTATTGTGAAAATTCGGTCACAGTTCCTATGATCACTGTTTCATTGCTTTAATGGCTTTATTTTGATGATTTCGAAAAGTTTTTTGATTTGGCCATGTTTGTTTCTTGTAGTACGGAGTTAGACTGATGGCCTTAATCTAAATTTGTCTTTTGGTTGTTGTTGTTTGACTTGCATCCCACTGGGATTTTTCTACACAGTGTTGGTGTGTACAGTGCATTTTTTTCTGGAATTTTTGCTGTTTTTTCCCCTGGATTTTCAGTTTGCACATAGTCACATAGTCACTTTAAGATTTCGATTTAAAGCTTTCGTGACTGCAGGGATTCATCTTATTGGTTCTTTCGGTAAAGTCTCGTAGAAGGGAAATAATAAAATAATAAAAATAAAATATTAAATTCTCACGACGTTTCGGCCACAACGCAAGCAGCCGTCCTCAGGTGAAGAACAGGTCTGTCGGAAAGACAGCGTCCGAATGAGTAGTAGTGCTTATCACAACTTGGGATTTATTCCCGGCCATGTACACCGGTTTTGGAACGTTTACTGGCCCTCCATGAGGTCAACTTTGTCCTAAAAGAGTCCTTGGAATCGTGTTAAAACATATTCACGACAGAGTCAAAGGTCCATCCCCTCATACAGCATGCCAGTGATCACCAGGAGATCCTCTGATTTTCAGCCAAACATTCAAATAATGTTTAATTTGTTGCGACTAATTAATAAGTTGATAATTGGTTATTTACCCTTCTATCTGGCAACAAAACTGACACCTTTTTACAAGGAGTCATGTTTGCATAGACCACAATACCTGCAGTCATAATACAAACAAAAGACATAACTCTGATAATGTGCACTGTCCTTGAAGTTGATTGGTCCACACCCGAGACAGCTTTCCTTAGAGCCTAGTCTCACATGGGTTGGACCAGATGACGCCAAAAGGTGTGGACCAATCAACTTCAAGGACAGTGCACATTATCAGAGTTATGTCTTTTGTTTGTATTATGACTGCAGGTTTTGTTGCCAGATAGAAGGGTAAAAAACCAATTATCATATTTTTATTGGCAAATGAGGTTCCCATAGTGTAGATAATTAATAAGTGTCGGAATAATTGTGATCGTTGCCTAAAAAGCTAAGCAGCATTGAGCCTGGTCGGTAGTTGGATGAGTGACCACCAGGTACCACCACCAGGTGTTGTTGGCATGGGGATGCCGGAGATGGTCAGGAGATGACGGTGCTGAGTGGCACCACCTCGTAACTGTGGTGGATTTTCTCCGGGCACTCAGTTGAGCAGGACTGTGGTGCCAAACCATATTCGGGGAGGATCCTGTGAGTCTTTTTATCTGGAAATAATTTACATCATTGCTATTATAATAAAGGTCGTAGAAGCGACTTCTGGAATCCGGTCTTTATTTGTCTTTCATTACAACACTCCTCCACGCTGCTGACAGGCAGCGTGAGAGGGATAGAGAGAGAGAGACACGCGCGGCCACGTGGCAGCCTGGACCCCGCTTCAGCGTGGCCTCTCCCTCCGTTCATTCTAGTTCTGACCACGCGTCGACATTTTCACCCCCCCGCACGATTCCCCCGACGCGACGGCGCAAAGCGAGGAGGGAGGTGTCCTCCATTTGGAGGCGCCCCCACTCCGCAACCGACAACCCCAGCAAGGAATCCCTCCCTTCTTGCTCGATAGGACCGGCAACGGAAGGCGCATCGGCGGCGGCTGCTAAAACCGAATTAGAGCTGACATTCGGAGGTCTGCAACGCCACGAACCCAGCAGGCAAGCGCACTCAGAAGTGGGTGGTAACCGGGACAGAGCGTCCGCATTGGTGTGGCGAGTGCCCTTACGATAGGTAGTCGCAAAATCGAAATCCTGAAGGATTTCCAACCATCGAGACAATTGTCCCGATGGCTGTTGAACCCGCAAAGCATACTGCAGCGCCGCATGATCTGTGCGGACGGTGAACCGCCGACCGTACAGATATGGGCGGTATTGTTGAATGAAGTACACGATTGCCAATAGTTCCCTACGGGTAACGCAGTATCTTTGCTCCGCCGGAGACAACACCCGACTGCCGTACGCAACCACATGTTCCACGCCCCCAATAACCTGGGAGAGAACGCCCCCGATGCCCGTGTTGCTTGCGTCTGTATCGAGCAAGAAGGGTTTTGTAAAATCCGGGTAACTCAATGGCGGAGCCCCGACTAGGGCGTCCCGGAGCGAGTGAAAAGCGGCGTCTTCCTCCTTACCCCAATGAAATTTGACCCCCTTAGATGTCAAGGCATGTAAGGGTTTCGCAATGGTAGCGAAATATCCACTGATCCCGCCAATTAAGCAAGCAACTTATGAATGCAAATGTGATGTTCATAACGTGGTGAATCCATGAGAGGTGTTTTGGGTTTGATCGCAAAAATATATAAATGTGTCGTTAAAATCTGCCACCACCAACTAGTGAGGGTTGTCACGTAAACAGAACGTGACAATTCGTCACTAGCACAGCACTAGTGTGTAGTGTAGTGTATAGTGTAGTGTGTAGTGTAGTGTGTAGTGTATAGTGTCGTGTAGTGTATAGTGTAGTGTATAGTAGTGTATAATGTAGTGTAGTGTGTAGTGTATAAATAAGTCTTCCCGTTACAGAAGATGTCTTCCCGTTACAGAAGATGTCTTCCCGTTACAGATGTACAGAGGCACAGACACGGAGACAGTTTCAGTTTAAAGTTTCATTTATTTTGAGGTATAACCACGTGACCCATGCGGCAACAAACAAAAAACACGAAGAAATAAAATTCTTAAAATGACGACGCGCAACAGAAACATCCAGGAGAAAAAAAACTTCCCCGAAATCAATCAGCGCATATCAAACAATGACAACCAGAATACAATGTACATTAAAGTTATCAGACACAAAGACAGACACACACGCAGAGAGAGAGATGGCTTAGCGAAGTGGCTTATCATCACAGGGACAGACCCAGCAGGTGCCGTGGGTTGACTGCTGTGCCAGGCTAGGTGCATGAGAAAGTCACGAGACAGACCCTGCAGGTGCCATGGATTGACTGCTGTGCCAGGCTAGGTGCATGAGAAAGTCAAGGTACAGACCCTGCAGGTGCCATGGGTTGACTGCTGTGCCAGGCTGGGTGCATGAGGAGGTCACGGGACAGACCCAGCAGGTGCCGTGGATTGACTGCTGTGCCAGGCTAGGTGCATGAGGAGGTCACGGGACAGACCCAGCAGGTGCCGTGGGTTGACTGCTGTGCCAGGCTAGGTGCATGAGGAGGTCACGGGACAGACCCAGCAGGTGCTATGAGTTGGCTGCTGTGCCAGGCTAGGTGCAGGAGGAAGTCACGGGACAGACCCTGCAGGTGCTATGGGTTGACTGCTGTGCCAGGCTAGGTGCATGAAGAGGTCACAGGGACCCAGCAGGTGCCGTGGGTTGACTGCTGTGCCAGGCTAGGTGCAGGAGGAAGTCACGGGACAGACCCAGCAGGTGCCATGGGTTGACTGCTGTGCCAGGCTAGGTGCAGGTCATGGGACAGACCCAGCAGGTGCCATGGGTTGACTGCTGTGCCAGGCTGGGTGCATGAGAAAGTCACGGGACAGACCCAGCAGGTGCCGTGGGTTGACTGCTGTGCCAGGCTAGGTGCAGGAGGAGGTCACGGGACAGACCCAGCAGGTGCCGTGCTGTGCCAGGCTAGGTGCATGAGGAAGTCACGGGACAGACCCAGCAGGTGCCGTGGGTTGACTGCTGTGCCAGGCTAGGTGCATGAGGAGGAAGTCACGGGACAAACCCTGCAGGTGCCATGGGTTAACTGCTGTGCCAGGCTAGGTGCATGAGGAGGAAGTCACGGGACAGACCCTGCAGGTGCCGTGGGTTGACTGCTGTGCCATGCTAGGTGCATGAGCAAGTCACGGGAATGACCCAGCAGGTGCCATGAGTTGACTGCTGTTCCAGGCTAGGTGCATGGGTCTGTGTGGTGAGTCTATGGATCTCTGTGTGGTAAGTCTATGGGTCTCTGTGTGGTGAGTCTATGGGTGTCTGTGTGGTGAGTCTGAGGGTCTCTGTGTGGTGAGTCTGTGGGTCTCTACGTGGTGAGTCTATGGGTCTTTGTGTGGTGAGTCTATGGGTATTTGTGTGGTGAGTCTATGGGTCTCTGTGTAGTGAGTCTATGGATCTCTGTGTGGTGAGTTTATGGGTCTCTGTGTGGTGAGTCTATGGATCTCTGTGTAGTGAGTCTATGGGTCTTTGTGTGGTGAGTCTGTGGGTCTCTGTGTGGTGAGTCTGTGGGTCTCTGTGTGGTGAGTCTATGGATCTCTGTGTAGTGAGTCTATGGGTCTCTGTGTGGTGAGTCTGTGGGTCTCTGTGTGGTGAGTCTGTGGGTCTCTGTGTGGTGAGTTTATGGGTCTCTGTGTGGTGAGTCTATGGATCTCTGTGTAGTGAGTCTATGGATCTCTGTGTAGTGAGTCTATGGGTCTTTGTGTGATGAGTCTATGGGTCTTTGTGTGGTGAGTCTGTGGGTCTCTGTGTGGTGAGTTTATGGGTCTCTGTGTGGTTAGTCTATGGGTCTCTGTGTAGTGAGTCTATGGATCTGTGTAGTGAGTATATGGATCTCTGTGTAGTGAGTCTATGGGTCTCTGTGTAGTGAGTCTATGGGTCTCTGTGTAGTGAGTCTATGGGTCTCTGTGTAGTGAGTCTATGGGTCTCTGTGTGGTGAGTCTATGGGTCTCTGTGTAGTGAGTCTATGGATCTCTGTGTAGTGAGTCTATGGGTCTCTGTGTAGTGAGTCTATGGGTCTCTGTGTAGTGAGTCTATGGATCTCTGTGTAGTGAGTCGATGGGTCTTTGTGTGGTGAGTCTATGGGTCTCTGTGTAGTGAGTCTGTGGGTCTCCACACCCTGGTCACGACAATATTTCGGGAAGCGTTTGAGTTTTCTCGTTTGGCTGTTGTTGTTGTTGCTGTTGTTGTTCCCAGTGAAAGGATGAGGACAGAGCGCCTATCCAGAGTTTGAGATCCTGCGAATGGGAGAGAACGTCTCTGCTGAGCACAGGTACCGCACCACGGCAACTACACACACGTAGTAGGTGTTTACCCTTTATACTGGTACAAAAACTGACACCTTTATACAAGGCATCATGTTTGCAATAACCACAACACAAGCAGTCAAAATGCAAACAAATAGAAACAACTCGATTTAAAGCTTTCGTGACTGCAGGGATTCATCTTCTTGGTTCTTTCGGTAAAGTCACGTAGAAGGGAAGTAATAAAATAATAAAAATAAAACATAATAAAACAGTTCTCACGACGTTTCGGCCACAACGCAAGCAGCCGTCCTCAGGTGAAAACCAGGTCCGTCGAGGCGACAGAGTCTGAATGAAACAGCACACGGGCTTAGAGCATATATATAAGCTGGGCGCATTGACAAAGGAATTTGCATATCAACAGGAATTTAGCATATTTATGGGAAATGCAGGAATGTGATTAGTACTGCATATGCATGTGCATTATGCAGGATTAACAGCATCAAAGGGAGCTGCAGTTACTGCTGCTGTAGAAGTTGCTGCTGCTGCTGCAGTTTCTGCTGCTGCTGCAGTTACTGCTGCTGCTGCAGTTGCTGCTGCTGCTGCACTTGCTGCTGCTGCTGCACTTGCTGCTGCTGCTGCACTTGCTGCTGCTGCTGCAGTTGCTGCCTTATCCATTTTAATATAACACTATGTATTATTCTACCCACCCTAATGTGTATCATACTGCTATATGTTTACTGTACAATTACGACACCATACATTACTCTGCACACTGCACCATGCCAGTGAGTGGAACGCGGTCTGAAAGTCACCGTTAACGTGAACACAATCAGTTAAGATCCGAAATGGTTTATTACGTCCTTCCAATGATTGCTAAGCCAGAATCCATCTTCTCGGTTGAAATTGTCTCTGTGTTTGTATATGTGGATCGCCTCATGAACGAATCTCTCATGATAGCCAGATGGCTTGCAGAGAACCTCTGTCTTGGAGAAGTCAATGTCATGTGAGCCCACTGAATTGTAACAGTGATCTGCCACGGCTGAGGTGTTTGTCCTACCGTGTTTCAGGTCTGCCTTATGTTCACGGATGCGGTCCGAGACATGTCGTTTGGTTTCTCCAATGTAACTGCTACCACAGAGGCAACTTAGTTTGTAGACGCCAGGGTACTGTATGTCTGGAACCACATCTTTTACAGACGGGACCAGATCACGGATTTTATGTACTGTGTTGAATCGGACCTGGATCTTGTGTTTAATCAGGATTTTGGAGATCTTTTTTGTGACCCCAGCAATGTAGGGTAAGGTGATGGTCTTGAAAGGCTCCTCAACAGGATCCTTTTTGATGGTTGGAGTGATGGCTTTGCGGATTGTGTAGTCGGAGTAACCATTAGCCTTAAGAGCTTGGCGTACGTGTTTGAGTTCACTGGAAATGTGTTCATGGTCGGAGATGCATTGGGCTCTATGATATAGAGTCTTGATGAGGGAATTCTTCTGGGATGGATGGTGGTGGGAATCCGGTTTTAGATAAGCATCCGTGTGGGTGGCTTTCCTGTAGACAGAGTGGCTCATTGAACCATCAGGTCTCCTTTTGATTAGGACATCCAAAAAGGGTAGCTTGCCATCATTTTCGACTTCCATGGTGAATCTGATGGCTGGGTGTATGGAATTGATGTGGTCGAGAAATTGGTCTAGAGCAGGCCGGCCATGTGGCCAGATGACAAAAGTGTCGTCTACGTACCTCTTCCATAAGGTCGGGCGTAGAGTGGCAGTCTGGATGGCGTCCGTCTCAAATTTCTCCATGAAGATGTTGGCTACAACCGGAGATAGGGGGGAGCCCATTGGGGTGCCCTCAATTTGCTTGTAGAAGGTTCCATTCCAGGTGAAGTATGTATTGGTTAAGCAGTGTCTCACCAGGGGGGGTACCCCAGCATTCAGTCCTTGATGAACCAAGTATTCAATGATTGCGATGGTGTCAGGCACAGGCACCTTGGTGAACAAGGAAACCACATCAAAACTGACAAGCAGGTCGTCTGGGGACAGGGCAATCCCCTTGATTGTCGATACCAGGTCAGTAGAGTTTAGTACTGCAGAGGTGGTTTTTCCAGTGAAAGGCCGTAGGATTTCGGACAAAAAACGAGCCAGTTTGTAAGTGGGGGAGTTGATAGTAGAGACAATGGGACGAAGAGGTGTATCTTCTTTATGTATCTTTGGCAAGCCGTACAATCTTGGTGGCCTGGCTGCAGAAGGTTTCAACGAGAACTGTTTGGTCTGATCAATTAATGCGGTTGAAGCAGAAATGATGTTGTTGGTTTTGGAGACGAGGCTGTTGGTGGGGTCTCTTTTATTTTTGTATAGCTGCCATCGTTGAGTAGTTCTTGAATTTTGTTGTTGTATTCTATTTTGTCCATGATGACAGTGGCATTGCCTTTGTCGGCTGAGAGGATGACAATGTCATCCCTCTTTTTTAATTGAGCTAATTCAAAACGCTCATCTTTGCTAATGTTGCTAGCTGGCATCTTAGCGTTTTTGAGGGTTACAGAGATTTCAGATCTTGCTACGTCTGCAGCGATGTGACTCAAGCCCTTGAGAGCTACATCTACTCGAGCAATTATATCATTAACTGGTATGTGTCTAGGTGTGACTGCAAAGTTAAGTCCTTTAGCTAAAACGGATTTCAAACCTTCAGAAATAGGACTGTTACTGCGATTAATTACGACTTTGTTAACATCTAGCTTTTCAATGTGTGGGTCCGGTTTCTTGTTTGAGAGGCGGTTGAATTTGGAAATCAAGTTGTCCTTACATTTAGTCGACATAGCGGTGGTGTCAGTCCGAAATCCTACGGCCTTTCACTGGAAAAACCACCTCTGCAGTACTAAACTCTACTGACCTGGTATCGACAATCAAGGGGATTGCCCTGTCCCCAGACGACCTGCTTGTCAGTTTTGATGTGGTTTCCTTGTTCACCAAGGTGCCTGTGCCTGACACCATCGCAATCATTGAATACTTGGTTCATCAAGGACTGAATGCTGGGGTACCCCCCCTGGTGAGACACTGCTTAACCAATACATACTTCACCTGGAATGGAACCTTCTACAAGCAAATTGAGGGCACCCCAATGGGCTCCCCCCTATCTCCGGTTGTAGCCAACATCTTCATGGAGAAATTTGAGACGGACGCCATCCAGACTGCCACTCTACGCCCGACCTTATGGAAGAGGTACGTAGACGACACTTTTGTCATCTGGCCACATGGCCGGCCTGCTCTAGACCAATTTCTCGACCACATCAATTCCATACACCCAGCCATCAGATTCACCATGGAAGTCGAAAATGATGGCAAGCTACCCTTTTTGGATGTCCTAATCAAAAGGAGACCTGATGGTTCAATGAGCCACTCTGTCTACAGGAAAGCCACCCACACGGATGCTTATCTAAAACCGGATTCCCACCACCATCCATCCCAGAAGAATTCCCTCATCAAGACTCTATATCATAGAGCCCAATGCATCTCCGACCATGAACACATTTCCAGTGAACTCAAACACGTACGCCAAGCTCTTAAGGCTAATGGTTACTCCGACTACACAATCCGCAAAGCCATCACTCCAACCATCAAGAAGGATCCTGTTGAGGAGCCTTTCAAGACCATCACCTTACCCTACATTGCTGGGGTCACAAAAAGATTCAACACAGTACATAAAATCCGTGATCTGGTCCCGTCTGTAAAAGATGTGGTTCCAGACATACAGTACCCTGGCGTCTACAAACTAAGTTGCCTCTGTGGTAGCAGTTACATTGGAGAAACCAAACGACATGTCTCGGACCGCATCCGTGAACATAAGGCAGACCTGAAACACGGTAGGACAAACACCTCAGCCGTGGCAGATCACTGTTACAATTCAGTGGGCTCACATGACATTGACTTCTCCAAGACAGAGGTTCTCTGCAAGCCATCTGGCTATCATGAGAGATTCGTTCATGAGGCGATCCACATATACAAACACAGAGACAATTTCAACCGAGAAGATGGATTCTGGCTTAGCAATCATTGGAAGGACGTAATAAACCATTTCGGATCTTAACTGATTGTGTTCACGTTAACGGTGACTTTCAGACCGCGTTCCACTCACTGGCATGGTGCAGTGTGCAGAGTAATGTATGGTGTCGTAATTGTACAGTAAACATATAGCAGTATGATACACATTAGGGTGGGTAGAATAATACATAGTGTTATATTAAAATGGATAAGGCAGCAACTGCAGCAGCAGCAGCAAGTGCAGCAGCAGCAGCAAGTGCAGCAGCAGCAGCAAGTGCAGCAGCAGCAGCAACTGCAGCAGCAGCAGTAACTGCAGCAGCAGCAGAAACTGCAGCAGCAGCAGCAACTTCTACAGCAGCAGTAACTGCAGCTCCCTTTGATGCTGTTAATCCTGCATAATGCACATGCATATGCAGTACTAATCACATTCCTGCATTTCCCATAAATATGCTAAATTCCTGTTGATATGCAAATTCCTTTGTCAATGCGCCCAGCTTATATATATGCTCTAAGCCCGTGTGCTGTTTCATTCAGACTCTGTCGCCTCGACGGACCTGGTTTTCACCTGAGGACGGCTGCTTGCGTTGTGGCCGAAACGTCGTGAGAACTGTTTTATTATGTTTTATTTTTATTATTTTATTACTTCCCTTCTACGTGACTTTACCGAAAGAACCAAGAAGATGAATCCCTGCAGTCACGAAAGCTTTAAATCGAAATTTAACCGCCTCTACGGGGAGGGTTTCCACATAACTTTGAGATCCTTCAACAAGCTCCGGGATAAGAAGGCTCAGCTAATCGAGTCGCTCACCTTTCTGAAGAGATGCCGCGACTCTAAGGTAATACCAAACGCATTTACACTAACATCTGCTGCTGTAACTTCTTCTAATGCGAAACGAATTCTGTCTAGAACTAGTTTAGCTCTTATCTCAGAGAAAATCAGACTTACGCGCACCGAACTAGATCAGTTAGACAAGACACTCTACAAATCACACTTATCTTTGAGTGTAACAATGTCCACATCGGATTGGGAACATGTGGAAAAAATGACTGCCTCTTCAGCTGCCGCTATGTCGACTAAATGTAAGGACAACTTGATTTCCAAATTCAACCGCCTCTCAAACAAGAAACCGGACCCACACATTGAAAAGCTAGATGTTAACAAAGTCGTAATTAATCGCAGTAACAGTCCTATTTCTGAAGGTTTGAAATCCGTTTTAGCTAAAGGACTTAACTTTGCAGTCACACCTAGACACATACCAGTTAATGATATAATTGCTCGAGTAGATGTAGCTCTCAAGGGCTTGAGTCACATCGCTGCAGACGTAGCAAGATCTGAAATCTCTGTAACCCTCAAAAACGCTAAGATGCCAGCTAGCAACATTAGCAAAGATGAGCGTTTTGAATTAGCTCAATTAAAAAAGAGGGATGACATTGTCATCCTCTCAGCCGACAAAGGCAATGCCACTGTCATCATGGACAAAATAGAATACAACAACAAAATTCAAGAACTACTCAACGATGGCAGCTATACAAAAATAAAAAGAGACCCCACCAACAGCCTCGTCTCCAAAACCAACAACATCATTTCTGCTTCAACCGCATTAATTGATCAGACCAAACAGTTCTCGTTGAAACCTTCTGCAGCCAGGCCACCAAGATTGTACGGCTTGCCAAAGATACATAAAGAAGATACACCTCTTCGTCCCATTGTCTCTACTATCAACTCCCCCACTTACAAACTGGCTCGTTTTTTGTCCGAAATCCTACGGCCTTTCACTGGAAAAACCACCTCTGCAGTACTAAACTCTACTGACCTGGTATCGACAATCAAGGGGATTGCCCTGTCCCCAGACGACCTGCTTGTCAGTTTTGATGTGGTTTCCTTGTTCACCAAGGTGCCTGTGCCTGACACCATCGCAATCATTGAATACTTGGTTCATCAAGGACTGAATGCTGGGGTACCCCCCCTGGTGAGACACTGCTTAACCAATACATACTTCACCTGGAATGGAACCTTCTACAAGCAAATTGAGGGCACCCCAATGGGCTCCCCCCTATCTCCGGTTGTAGCCAACATCTTCATGGAGAAATTTGAGACGGACGCCATCCAGACTGCCACTCTACGCCCGACCTTATGGAAGAGGTACGTAGACGACACTTTTGTCATCTGGCCACATGGCCGGCCTGCTCTAGACCAATTTCTCGACCACATCAATTCCATACACCCAGCCATCAGATTCACCATGGAAGTCGAAAATGATGGCAAGCTACCCTTTTTGGATGTCCTAATCAAAAGGAGACCTGATGGTTCAATGAGCCACTCTGTCTACAGGAAAGCCACCCACACGGATGCTTATCTAAAACCGGATTCCCACCACCATCCATCCCAGAAGAATTCCCTCATCAAGACTCTATATCATAGAGCCCAATGCATCTCCGACCATGAACACATTTCCAGTGAACTCAAACACGTACGCCAAGCTCTTAAGGCTAATGGTTACTCCGACTACACAATCCGCAAAGCCATCACTCCAACCATCAAGAAGGATCCTGTTGAGGAGCCTTTCAAGACCATCACCTTACCCTACATTGCTGGGGTCACAAAAAAGATCTCCAAAATCCTGATTAAACACAAGATCCAGGTCCGATTCAACACAGTACATAAAATCCGTGATCTGGTCCCGTCTGTAAAAGATGTGGTTCCAGACATACAGTACCCTGGCGTCTACAAACTAAGTTGCCTCTGTGGTAGCAGTTACATTGGAGAAACCAAACGACATGTCTCGGACCGCATCCGTGAACATAAGGCAGACCTGAAACACGGTAGGACAAACACCTCAGCCGTGGCAGATCACTGTTACAATTCAGTGGGCTCACATGACATTGACTTCTCCAAGACAGAGGTTCTCTGCAAGCCATCTGGCTATCATGAGAGATTCGTTCATGAGGCGATCCACATATACAAACACAGAGACAATTTCAACCGAGAAGATGGATTCTGGCTTAGCAATCATTGGAAGGACGTAATAAACCATTTCGGATCTTAACTGATTGTGTTCACGTTAACGGTGACTTTCAGACCGCGTTCCACTCACTGGCATGGTGCAGTGTGCAGAGTAATGTATGGTGTCGTAATTGTACAGTAAACATATAGCAGTATGATACACATTAGGGTGGGTAGAATAATACATAGTGTTATATTAAAATGGATAAGGCAGCAACTGCAGCAGCAGCAGCAAGTGCAGCAGCAGCAGCAAGTGCAGTAGCAGCAGCAAGTGCAGCAGCAGCAGCAACTGCAGCAGCAGCAGTAACTGCAAGCAGCAGCAGAAACTGCAGCAGCAGCAGCAACTTCTACAGCAGCAGTAACTGCAGCTCCCTTTGATGCTGTTAATCCTGCATAATGCACATGCATATGCAGTACTAATCACATTCCTGCATTTCCCATAAATATGCTAAATTCCTGTTGATATGCAAATTCCTTTGTCAATGCGCCCAGCTTATATATATGCTCTAAGCCCGTGTGCTGTTTCATTCAGACTCTGTCGCCTCGACGGACCTGGTTTTCACCTGAGGACGGCTGCTTGCGTTGTGGCCGAAACGTCGTGAGAACTGTTTTATTATGTTTTATTTTTATTATTTTATTACTTCCCTTCTACGTGACTTTACCGAAAGAACCAAGAAGATGAATCCCTGCAGTCACGAAAGCTTTAAATCGAAATTTAACCGCCTCTACGGGGAGGGTTTCCACATAACTTTGAGATCCTTCAACAAGCTCCGGGATAAGAAGGCTCAGCTAATCGAGTCGCTCACCTTTCTGAAGAGATGCCGCGACTCTAAGGTAATACCAAACGCATTTACACTAACATCTGCTGCTGTAACTTCTTCTAATGCGAAACGAATTCTGTCTAGAACTAGTTTAGCTCTTATCTCAGAGAAAATCAGACTTACGCGCACCGAACTAGATCAGTTAGACAAGACACTCTACAAATCACACTTATCTTTGAGTGTAACAATGTCCACATCGGATTGGGAACATGTGGAAAAAATGACTGCCTCTTCAGCTGCCGCTATGTCGACTAAATGTAAGGACAACTTGATTTCCAAATTCAACCGCCTCTCAAACAAGAAACCGGACCCACACATTGAAAAGCTAGATGTTAACAAAGTCGTAATTAATCGCAGTAACAGTCCTATTTCTGAAGGTTTGAAATCCGTTTTAGCTAAAGGACTTAACTTTGCAGTCACACCTAGACACATACCAGTTAATGATATAATTGCTCGAGTAGATGTAGCTCTCAAGGGCTTGAGTCACATCGCTGCAGACGTAGCAAGATCTGAAATCTCTGTAACCCTCAAAAACGCTAAGATGCCAGCTAGCAACATTAGCAAAGATGAGCGTTTTGAATTAGCTCAATTAAAAAAGAGGGATGACATTGTCATCCTCTCAGCCGACAAAGGCAATGCCACTGTCATCATGGACAAAATAGAATACAACAACAAAATTCAAGAACTACTCAACGATGGCAGCTATACAAAAATAAAAAGAGACCCCACCAACAGCCTCGTCTCCAAAACCAACAACATCATTTCTGCTTCAACCGCATTAATTGATCAGACCAAACAGTTCTCGTTGAAACCTTCTGCAGCCAGGCCACCAAGATTGTACGGCTTGCCAAAGATACATAAAGAAGATACACCTCTTCGTCCCATTGTCTCTACTATCAACTCCCCCACTTACAAACTGGCTCGTTTTTTGTCCGAAATCCTACGGCCTTTCACTGGAAAAACCACCTCTGCAGTACTAAACTCTACTGACCTGGTATCGACAATCAAGGGGATTGCCCTGTCCCCAGACGACCTGCTTGTCAGTTTTGATGTGGTTTCCTTGTTCACCAAGGTGCCTGTGCCTGACACCATCGCAATCATTGAATACTTGGTTCATCAAGGACTGAATGCTGGGGTACCCCCCCTGGTGAGACACTGCTTAACCAATACATACTTCACCTGGAATGGAACCTTCTACAAGCAAATTGAGGGCACCCCAATGGGCTCCCCCCTATCTCCGGTTGTAGCCAACATCTTCATGGAGAAATTTGAGACGGACGCCATCCAGACTGCCACTCTACGCCCGACCTTATGGAAGAGGTACGTAGACGACACTTTTGTCATCTGGCCACATGGCCGGCCTGCTCTAGACCAATTTCTCGACCACATCAATTCCATACACCCAGCCATCAGATTCACCATGGAAGTCGAAAATGATGGCAAGCTACCCTTTTTGGATGTCCTAATCAAAAGGAGACCTGATGGTTCAATGAGCCACTCTGTCTACAGGAAAGCCACCCACACGGATGCTTATCTAAAACCGGATTCCCACCACCATCCATCCCAGAAGAATTCCCTCATCAAGACTCTATATCATAGAGCCCAATGCATCTCCGACCATGAACACATTTCCAGTGAACTCAAACACGTACGCCAAGCTCTTAAGGCTAATGGTTACTCCGACTACACAATCCGCAAAGCCATCACTCCAACCATCAAGAAGGATCCTGTTGAGGAGCCTTTCAAGACCATCACCTTACCCTACATTGCTGGGGTCACAAAAAAGATCTCCAAAATCCTGATTAAACACAAGATCCAGGTCCGATTCAACACAGTACATAAAATCCGTGATCTGGTCCCGTCTGTAAAAGATGTGGTTCCAGACATACAGTACCCTGGCGTCTACAAACTAAGTTTCCTCTGTGGTAGCAGTTACATTGGAGAAACCAAACGACATGTCTCGGACCGCATCCGTGAACATAAGGCAGACCTGAAACACGGTAGGACAAACACCTCAGCCGTGGCAGATCACTGTTACAATTCAGTGGGCTCACATGACATTGACTTCTCCAAGACAGAGGTTCTCTGCAAGCCATCTGGCTATCATGAGAGATTCGTTCATGAGGCGATCCACATATACAAACACAGAGACAATTTCAACCGAGAAGATGGATTCTGGCTTAGCAATCATTGGAAGGACGTAATAAACCATTTCGGATCTTAACTGATTGTGTTCACGTTAACGGTGACTTTCAGACCGCGTTCCACTCACTGGCATGGTGCAGTGTGCAGAGTAATGTATGGTGTCGTAATTGTACAGTAAACATATAGCAGTATGATACACATTAGGGTGGGTAGAATAATACATAGTGTTATATTAAAATGGATAAGGCAGCAACTGCAGCAGCAGCAGCAAGTGCAGCAGCAGCAGCAAGTGCAGTAGCAGCAGCAAGTGCAGCAGCAGCAGCAACTGCAGCAGCAGCAGTAACTGCAAGCAGCAGCAGAAACTGCAGCAGCAGCAGCAACTTCTACAGCAGCAGTAACTGCAGCTCCCTTTGATGCTGTTAATCCTGCATAATGCACATGCATATGCAGTACTAATCACATTCCTGCATTTCCCATAAATATGCTAAATTCCTGTTGATATGCAAATTCCTTTGTCAATGCGCCCAGCTTATATATATGCTCTAAGCCCGTGTGCTGTTTCATTCAGACTCTGTCGCCTCGACGGACCTGGTTTTCACCTGAGGACGGCTGCTTGCGTTGTGGCCGAAACGTCGTGAGAACTGTTTTATTATGTTTTATTTTTATTATTTTATTACTTCCCTTCTACGTGACTTTACCGAAAGAACCAAGAAGATGAATCCCTGCAGTCACGAAAGCTTTAAATCGAAATTTAACCGCCTCTACGGGGAGGGTTTCCACATAACTTTGAGATCCTTCAACAAGCTCCGGGATAAGAAGGCTCAGCTAATCGAGTCGCTCACCTTTCTGAAGAGATGCCGCGACTCTAAGGTAATACCAAACGCATTTACACTAACATCTGCTGCTGTAACTTCTTCTAATGCGAAACGAATTCTGTCTAGAACTAGTTTAGCTCTTATCTCAGAGAAAATCAGACTTACGCGCACCGAACTAGATCAGTTAGACAAGACACTCTACAAATCACACTTATCTTTGAGTGTAACAATGTCCACATCGGATTGGGAACATGTGGAAAAAATGACTGCCTCTTCAGCTGCCGCTATGTCGACTAAATGTAAGGACAACTTGATTTCCAAATTCAACCGCCTCTCAAACAAGAAACCGGACCCACACATTGAAAAGCTAGATGTTAACAAAGTCGTAATTAATCGCAGTAACAGTCCTATTTCTGAAGGTTTGAAATCCGTTTTAGCTAAAGGACTTAACTTTGCAGTCACACCTAGACACATACCAGTTAATGATATAATTGCTCGAGTAGATGTAGCTCTCAAGGGCTTGAGTCACATCGCTGCAGACGTAGCAAGATCTGAAATCTCTGTAACCCTCAAAAACGCTAAGATGCCAGCTAGCAACATTAGCAAAGATGAGCGTTTTGAATTAGCTCAATTAAAAAAGAGGGATGACATTGTCATCCTCTCAGCCGACAAAGGCAATGCCACTGTCATCATGGACAAAATAGAATACAACAACAAAATTCAAGAACTACTCAACGATGGCAGCTATACAAAAATAAAAAGAGACCCCACCAACAGCCTCGTCTCCAAAACCAACAACATCATTTCTGCTTCAACCGCATTAATTGATCAGACCAAACAGTTCTCGTTGAAACCTTCTGCAGCCAGGCCACCAAGATTGTACGGCTTGCCAAAGATACATAAAGAAGATACACCTCTTCGTCCCATTGTCTCTACTATCAACTCCCCCACTTACAAACTGGCTCGTTTTTTGTCCGAAATCCTACGGCCTTTCACTGGAAAAACCACCTCTGCAGTACTAAACTCTACTGACCTGGTATCGACAATCAAGGGGATTGCCCTGTCCCCAGACGACCTGCTTGTCAGTTTTGATGTGGTTTCCTTGTTCACCAAGGTGCCTGTGCCTGACACCATCGCAATCATTGAATACTTGGTTCATCAAGGACTGAATGCTGGGGTACCCCCCCTGGTGAGACACTGCTTAACCAATACATACTTCACCTGGAATGGAACCTTCTACAAGCAAATTGAGGGCACCCCAATGGGCTCCCCCCTATCTCCGGTTGTAGCCAACATCTTCATGGAGAAATTTGAGACGGACGCCATCCAGACTGCCACTCTACGCCCGACCTTATGGAAGAGGTACGTAGACGACACTTTTGTCATCTGGCCACATGGCCGGCCTGCTCTAGACCAATTTCTCGACCACATCAATTCCATACACCCAGCCATCAGATTCACCATGGAAGTCGAAAATGATGGCAAGCTACCCTTTTTGGATGTCCTAATCAAAAGGAGACCTGATGGTTCAATGAGCCACTCTGTCTACAGGAAAGCCACCCACACGGATGCTTATCTAAAACCGGATTCCCACCACCATCCATCCCAGAAGAATTCCCTCATCAAGACTCTATATCATAGAGCCCAATGCATCTCCGACCATGAACACATTTCCAGTGAACTCAAACACGTACGCCAAGCTCTTAAGGCTAATGGTTACTCCGACTACACAATCCGCAAAGCCATCACTCCAACCATCAAGAAGGATCCTGTTGAGGAGCCTTTCAAGACCATCACCTTACCCTACATTGCTGGGGTCACAAAAAAGATCTCCAAAATCCTGATTAAACACAAGATCCAGGTCCGATTCAACACAGTACATAAAATCCGTGATCTGGTCCCGTCTGTAAAAGATGTGGTTCCAGACATACAGTACCCTGGCGTCTACAAACTAAGTTGCCTCTGTGGTAGCAGTTACATTGGAGAAACCAAACGACATGTCTCGGACCGCATCCGTGAACATAAGGCAGACCTGAAACACGGTAGGACAAACACCTCAGCCGTGGCAGATCACTGTTACAATTCAGTGGGCTCACATGACATTGACTTCTCCAAGACAGAGGTTCTCTGCAAGCCATCTGGCTATCATGAGAGATTCGTTCATGAGGCGATCCACATATACAAACACAGAGACAATTTCAACCGAGAAGATGGATTCTGGCTTAGCAATCATTGGAAGGACGTAATAAACCATTTCGGATCTTAACTGATTGTGTTCACGTTAACGGTGACTTTCAGACCGCGTTCCACTCACTGGCATGGTGCAGTGTGCAGAGTAATGTATGGTGTCGTAATTGTACAGTAAACATATAGCAGTATGATACACATTAGGGTGGGTAGAATAATACATAGTGTTATATTAAAATGGATAAGGCAGCAACTGCAGCAGCAGCAGCAAGTGCAGCAGCAGCAGCAAGTGCAGCAGCAGCAGCAAGTGCAGCAGCAGCAGCAACTGCAGCAGCAGCAGTAACTGCAGCAGCAGCAGAAACTGCAGCAGCAGCAGCAACTTCTACAGCAGCAGTAACTGCAGCTCCCTTTGATGCTGTTAATCCTGCATAATGCACATGCATATGCAGTACTAATCACATTCCTGCATTTCCCATAAATATGCTAAATTCCTGTTGATATGCAAATTCCTTTGTCAATGCGCCCAGCTTATATATATGCTCTAAGCCCGTGTGCTGTTTCATTCAGACTCTGTCGCCTCGACGGACCTGGTTTTCACCTGAGGACGGCTGCTTGCGTTGTGGCCGAAACGTCGTGAGAACTGTTTTATTATGTTTTATTTTTATTATTTTATTACTTCCCTTCTACGTGACTTTACCGAAAGAACCAAGAAGATAGAAACAACTCTTTTGTGTTTTATCTCTCTCTCAAATTTAGCATTCTCAGGAAGAACGTAATCAACCAGGTGGGGTGTTGACTGTTATGTTATACTGGTAGGAACAAAGTGGACCAGCCTACAATAGATTATATCGTCCGTCCGTTTGTCCGTTTGTCCGTCCGTCCGTCCGTGTAGCAACATCGCCCCCTACTGCAAACACTTGGCATGACCCTACAAAAACCTTTACTCAGTGACACTTTCCTGGCTAAACAAGTGTAACATTCCCTTATAATTCCCTCAGATAGCTTTTAATTAAAACATTTCAATTAATGAGGCTTTCCTGGCTAAACAAGTGTAACATTCCCTTATAATTCCCTGAGATAGCTTTTAATTAAAACTTTGAAATTAAATAAAAAACTCACAGCACCCTAAAGCCTACAGCTAGGCCTAAAGCCTCGAACTAGGCCTCAAAGTCTCCCTTCGTATCGTACCCCCGCGTGTGTGAAAGGGAGTTAATGTTTAACAATGTTACATTCTCTGATGTTTTTCAATAGAAACATTTACGTTTAAAGCTTTTACATTAATAATTATAACTTTTAAATTATACATTAATAATGAAAACATTTAAATTAAAAATTAACTCAGCGCCCTAAAGCCTACAGCTAGGCCTAAAGCCTAGAAGTAGGCCTCAAAATCTCCTTTCGGATCGTCCGATTAGGTGTAGCAACATCGCCCCCTACTGCAAACACTTGGCAGGACCCTACAAAAACCTTTAGACTCAGTGGGGCTTTCCTGGCTAAACAAGTGTAATAATACATTATGTTTATATTCTTTGGTTATTCGTTCCTACCAGCCCACACCGCAGGGTCCTGTTCCGACTCTCTGTTGTATTACATTACATTTCTAAGTATACTACATTTGTGTTTCCGTTTCATTTATACCTGATGACGATTGCTTGCGTTGCAGTCGAAACGTCGTATGCTTGTATTTAATTTATTATTTTCTCTTTATACGTCACTTTACCGAAAGAACCTGTACTGCCACGACGCTTGATTGATTGGTCAGCCACGGTGCCACCGCCGCTCACCAGGGGGCTCTGCTGCCGCCGCCTTCACAGGCACGCGGCGACCACCGCAAGCGTCACTAGCGGGAGCATGGCCGCCGCCACCACCACGCCCATTGCGGAGATGACGAAGGGGCTCTGAGTCGTCGTGGCGACCGCCTCTTCTTCTGACGAGGAGCGGGCTGGGGGTGGGGGGTCGGGGGGGTCACGGAGAGCAGAGAGAAATCCAGCAACGGCGAGCGTCGTAGTCGCCCGTGCCACGAGCGATGTGACTTGTCATCGATAATAAAAACACTGGGACCGGACTCATTTCACTGCCTTGGTGACCCTCCTGGTTCGTCTTTCATAATCAGCGGCCACCATCGATCTACCTGATACACGAACCCCCCCGGAGACTAGACAAGCCATCACCGCCATCTTGTGCACAGCGATCCAACTGGCTCCATTGAAGCTGTCCGGCAAATGAAAAACATCGTGGACTCACCACACAGAGACCCACAGACTCACCACACAGAGGCCCACAGACTCATCACACAGACCCATAGACTCATCACACAGAGACCCATAGACTCATCACACAGAGACCCATAGATTCATCACACAGAGACCCATAGACTCATGAGTCTATGTGTCTCTGTGTGATGAGTCTATGGGTCTCTGTGTGATGAGTCTATGGGTCTCTGTGTGATGAGTCTATGGGTCTCTGCATGATGAGTCTATGGGTCTGTGTGAGTCTATCGGTCTCAGTGTGATGAGTCTATGGGTCTCTGTGTGATGAGTCTATGGGTCTGTGTGAGTCTATGGGTCTCTGTGTGATGAGTCTATGGGTCTCTGTGTGATAAGTCTATGGGTCTGTGTGAGTCTATGGGTCTCTGTGTGATGAGTCTATGGGTCTCTGTGTGGTGAGTCTGGGTCTGTGTAAGTCTATGGGTCTCTGTGTGACGAGTCTATGGGTCTCTGTGTGATGAGTCTATGGGTCTGTGTGAGTCTATGGGTCTCTGTGTGATGAGTCTATGGGTCTCTGTGTGATGAGTCTGTGGGTCTCTGTGTGGTGAGTCTGTGGGTCTCTGTGTGGTGAGTCTGTGGGTCTCTGTGTGGTGAGTCTGTGGGTCTCTGTGTGATGAGTCTGTGGGTCTCTGTGTGGTGAGTCTGTGGGTCTCTGTGTGGTGAGTCTGTGGGTCTCTGTGTGATGAGTCTGTGGGTCTCTGTGTGGTGAGTCTGTGGGTCTCTGTGTGATGAGTCTGTGGGTCTCGGTGTGGTGAGTCTATGGGTCTGTGTGAGTCTATCGGTCTCTGTGTGATGAGTCTGTGTGTCTCGGTGTGATGAGTCTATGGGTCTGTGTGAGTCTATCGGTCTCTGTGTGATGAGTCTATGTGTCTCTGTGTGATGAGTCTATGGGTCTCTGTGTGATGAGTCTATGGGTCTCTGTGTGATGAGTCTATGGGTCTCTGCATGATGAGTCTATGGGTCTCTGTGTGGTGAGTCTATGGGTCTGTGTGAGTCTATCGGTCTCAGTGTGATGAGTCTATGGGTCTCTGTGTGATGAGTCTATGGGTCTGTGTGAGTCTATGGGTCTCTGTGTGATGAGTCTATGGGTCTCTGTGTGATGAGTCTATGGGTCTCTGTGTGGTGAGTCTATGGGTCTGTGTGAGTCTATGGGTCTCTGTGTGATGAGTCAATGGGCAATGGGTCTGTGTGGTGAGTCTATGGGTCTGTGTGAGTCTAGCGGTCTCTGTGTGATGAGTCTATGGGTCTCTGTGTGATGAGTCTATGGGTCTGTGTGAGTCTATCGGTCTCTGTGTGATGAGTCTATGGGTCTGTCTATGGGTCTGTGTGAGTCTATCGGTCTCTGTGTGATGAGTCTATGGGTCTGTGTGAGTCTATGGGTCTCTGTGTGATGAGTCTATGGGTCTGTGTGAGTCTATGGGTCTCTCTGTGGTGAGTCTATGGTTCTGTGTGAGTCTATCGGTCTCGTTGTGATGAGTCTATCGGTCTCGGTGTGCAAACCTTCGACGTAGAGGCGTGCCTGGAGCTGCTGGTGGTGCAGCTTGTTGACCGCGTAGCAGGTGTACGTGTCGGAGTCGGCAGGCGACAGGTCCGAGATGAGCAGCGTGCCGTTGGCGAAGGTTTGGTGGCGCTCGCTCGCCAGGGATGCGCCGTGCTCGCCCTGGAACCTGGCGGTGCGCGGCGTAAGCAAAGAGGAGGGGGGGGGGGGGAGTCTTGAGTGTTGTACACACACACACAGCAGTTTCACTGTGTGTGTGTGAGTGTTGTACACACACACACAGCAGTTTCACTGTGTGTGTCACACACACACAGCAGTTTCACTGTGTGTGTGTGTTGCACACACACACACACAGTTTCACTGTGTGTGTGTGTGTGTTGCACACATACACATACAGTTTTACTGTGTGTGTGTGAGTGTTGCACACACACACACCCAGTTTCACTGTGTGTGTCACACACACACAGCAGTTTCACTGTGTGTGTGTGTGTGTCACACACACACATACAGCAGTTCTTCACATGAGGACGGCTGCTTGCGTTGTGGCCGAAACGTCGTGAGAATTGTATTTTATAATGTTTTATTTTTATAATTTTATTATTTCCCTTCTACGTGACTTTACCGAAAGAACCAAGAAGATGAATCCCTGCAGTCACGAAAGCTTTAAATCAGTATTAGGGTTAGAGAATTACCAGTATGAACTACACTACGTCATCCTTGACAGTGTTTAGTTCATGGAGGCAGTAAAATAGCCGGGCCAGCGTCGGTCTCACCACAGGATGTTGGGACGTGGCAACCCAAACACGGCACATTCCAAGTACGCGGCCTGTCCCTCTGTGGCCGTGTACAGCCTGTCCGGCTTCGACAGCATCCGTGGGGCCACGGCTGTGCGAGAGGTGGTGGTGGGATGGGGCAGGGGGGAGGGAGGGTTGCTGGGTTAGAGGAATGTTGTGGAACCGCAGCAGAGATGCCACCAGGTGAAGCAGGAGGAGATCTTGGGGGGTGGTGGCAGGAATTGACGAGGGAAGCTTCAGGAGGGAAGTGAGAAAGAGAGAGAGGAGATTGGAGAATGAGGAGCGGAGGAAGAGCGGAGGGAGACACTGAGTGGTTATCCCTCCACGGAACACAGGAGGTGGAATGTGGAGGGGGAGGGAGGAGGAGGGAGGAGGAGGAGGGTTTGAAGGGGGGAACAACACGAGGAGAAGCAAGACAGATGCTTGCCGAGAGGACTCACACAGAGACCCACAGACTCATCACACAGAGACCCATAGACTCACACAGAGACCCATAGACTCATCACACAGAGACCCATAGACTCATCACACAGAGACTCACAGACTCATCACACAGAGACCCATAGACTCACACAGAGACCTACAGACTCACACAGAGACCCACAGACTACTCACACAGAGACCCATAGACTCACACAGAGACCTACAGACTCACACAGCGACCCATAGACTCACACAGAGACCCACAGACTCACACAGCGACCCACAGACTGACACAGAGACCCACAGACTGACACAGAGACCCACAGACTCATCACACAGAGACCCATAGACTCACACAGAGACCCATAGACTCATCACACAGAGACCCACAGACTCATCACACAGAGACCCACATACTCATCACACAGAGACCCATAGACTCATCACACAGAGACTCACAGACTCATCACACAGAGACCCATAGACTCACACAGAGACCTACAGACTCACACAGAGACCCACAGACTACTCACACAGAGACCCATAGACTCACACAGAGACCTACAGACTCACACAGCGACCCATAGACTCACACAGAGACCCACAGACTCACACAGCGACCCACAGACTGACACAGAGACCCACAGACTGACACAGAGACCCACAGACTCACACAGAGACCCACAGATTCGCATAGAGACTCAGTCGTCCTTCCCCCGCACCTCCGACCGTCATAGTTGGCTACGTGCGGCTCTCACCCAGGACGTTGACGTAGGCGTTGGCCAGGATGGTGCCGTGACGGTTGGAGGCCTGGCACTGGTACACGCCGGTGTCTTCCTCCCGCAGCCAGGGCAGCGTCAGGAAGTCGCGGTCCACCCGCCGGTCTGGCACCGCGGGGGCTTCTGCTCCGTGGCACGGCGGCACGACGCCCGGCACGGTTTGGCGCGGTCTCGGCGCACGATGCGGAACGATTTTAACCACGATGTGGAATGGTCTGAGCGCGATTTGACATTGTTTGGCAGGATGCATTTAGCGCAACGCGGCGTGATCCGGCTCACTTCGCTACGTCCTGTGGGTGAGCGTGCGACCGGCTGGGTGAGGGCGTGCACATTGCGGGCAAGTGAGCGGGCGAGTGAGCGGACGAGTGAGCGGGCGAGTGAGTGGGCAGGTGAGCGGGCGGGTGAGCGGGCGAGTGAGCGGACGAGTGAGCGGGCGAGTGAGCGGGCGGGTGAGCGGGCGGGTGAGCGGGCGAGTGAGCGGGCCAGTGAGCGGGCGAGTGAGCGGGCGAGTGAGCGGGCGGGTGAGCGGGCGGGTGAGCGAGCGGGTGAGCGGGCGAGTGAGCGGACGAGTGAGCGGGCGGGTGAGCGGGCGAGTGAGCGGGCGAGTGAGCGGGCGAGTGAGCGGATGAGTGAGCGGGCGAGTGAGTGGGCGAGTGAGCGGGCGACTGGTTGACCGAGCGTGTGATTTTACCGCGATCGGTCGACCGAGCGATCGGCTGACGAGCGTGTGCACGTGCACGTCGGTGGACAAGCGGGCGAGCGAGCGTGCGATCGATCCGCGAGTGAGCGGGCGGGGCGAGTGGGCGAGCGAGACTGACCCCCCCCCCCCCGCGTCTCACCGTCGATGGGCACACCGTTGAGGAACCAGCGGATGGTCGGTGCGGGGATTCCGCTTGCGAAGCACGTGAGCTTGGCGCTGTCCCCCGGCGCGTAGCTGCGGCTCTCTGGCAGCGGAGCGAACAGAGAGGGCGGGGGGGGGGGCGGGGGGGAGGAGGAGGGGGAGCGAGGGGAGGAGGAGGAGGGGGGAGGAGGAAAAGGGGGTAAGGAGGAGGAGAGGGGGGAGGAGGAGGCAGGGGGGAGGAGGAGGGGGGGAAGGAGGGGGGGGAGGAGGAGGAGGGGGGGGAGGAGGAGGGGGGGGGAGGAGGGAGGGGGGAGGAGGAGGAGGGAGGAAGAGGAGGAGGGGGGGGGAGGGCGGAGGGGACAGGGGGGGAGGAGGGGTTAGACAATGTCCCTTGCTTGTCAACTAGACATCACACATGTGTGGTTACCAGGCAGGTCCACTGAGCTACGTAGCTCACAGGCGGACCGGCTCTCGGACGAACAAACCCACGCGACTTTCACACGGCACCAGCGAGTGTCGCGCGGCACCAGCGAGTGTCAAGGCAGAACCAGACAGGGGGGTGGGTGGGGGGGGGGGGTCCCCACCTGCGATAGGGAAAGGCGGCTGATGGAAATGAACAAAGCGAGGTGTCAGTCACCATCGGTGTGGCCGGCTTCCTATAGACAGGGACCACCACCCCAGCAGCAGCAGCAGCACCACCAGACAGCGGAGGGAGAATGGAGGCAGACCCCCGGCTGTGAATGGGAACTCGAGGTTGTTGCCGGGTTCGTAGCGGAGTGGCGCTAACACCTGAGCCACCACTCCGCCACGCGCACACACGCACACACACGCACACACACACACGCACACACACACACGCACACACACGCACGCAGGCAGGCACACGCACGCAGGCACACGCACACGCACGCACACACACACACGCACACACACACGCAGGCAGGCACACGCACGCAGGCACACGCACACGCATGCACACACACACGCAGGCGCACACACACACACGCAGGCACACACGCAGGCACACGTACGCACACACACACAGGCACACACACAGGCACACACGCAGGCACACGCACACACACGCACGCAGATACACGCACGCACACACACGCACGCAGACACATGCACGCACACACACACACACGCACGCACACACGTAGGCACACACACAGGCACGCACACACGCAGGCACACACACACGCAGGCACACACACATACACACAGGCACACGCACGCACACATACACAGGCACACACACACAGGCACACAGACACACACACAGGCACACACAGACACACACAGGCGCACACGCACACAGGCACACAGACACACACACACAGGCACACACACACACAGACACACACAGGCACACGCACGCAGGCACACGCACGCACACACATACACACGCATGCACACACAGGTGCACACAGACACACGCAGGCACACACAGGTGCACACAGGCACACATACACACACAGGCACAGGCACGCACATAGACACACACACACGCACACACACAGGCACACACACAGGCACACACACAGGCACACACATGCACGCACAGACGCAGGCACACACACAGGCACACGCACGCACACGCACGCACGCACACGCACACACGCAGGCACACACACAGGCACACGCACGCACACGCACGCACACGCACGCACACACACACGCACGCACACAGGCGCACGCACACGCACACGCAGGCACACGCACACGCACGCACACGCACGCACACACGCAGGCACACACACAGGCGCACGGACGCACACACGCAGGCACACGCAGGCACACGCACGCACAGGTGCACACAGACACAGGCACACAGACACACACACAGGCACAAACACACACACACAGACACACACACAGGCGCAAACACACACACACACACACAGGTGCACACACACACACACAGGCGCACACCTTCCACGGTGACCGTGACGGTGTGCAGCGCCACGCCCTCGCTGTTGAAGGCGCGGCACTGGTAGCTGCCGCCGTGTGACAGCGTCGCGTTGCGGATGGCCAGCGTCGTGCCGGGGTCGTGCCGGCCTCGTGCCGGAGCCGTGCCGGGGGGTGCGTCGAGGGGGGCGGCTTCCTCATCCGACGACAACAACATCCCACCCCACTTGCTCCAGCTCACCTCCGGCGTGGGGCTACGCACACACACACAGGGAACGCACACGCACACACACGCGCGCACGTGTGTGTGTGTGTGTGCACGTGTGTGTGTGTCAGTTGACCCGTGGCACCTGCTGGGTCTGCCCCGTGACCTCCTGCCAGCGGGCGTTCGACACTTCACGTGGTAGCCTCAAGGCGCACATGGCCTGGCGCAAGTGACGTCAACGCCACTTAGTGGCGAATTGCGGTTGTTGTTGTGTTGCACTTGTGTGTGTGTAGATGTGTGCGTGCGTGTGTGTGGGGAGCGGTAGTGTAGTGGTTAGCGCGCTGCGCTACGAACCCGGCGACACGAGTTCGATTCCCGCTCACGGCCAACACCAACAGTGACGATTATTTGAACCGGTCCCGGGCCTCCCCTAGGTCGACTCAGCCTTAAATGAGTACCTGGTGCGGTGTGTAAACATCGCCACTGGGGAGACAAAGGCAGTCGGGCGTGGTTGCTGGCCACCCACCCCCTCGTGTGCCGTTCCGGCCTTCATAGGTGCTCGCTAACAGCACTTGCCCTTACAGTCTGTTAAGGCTACACGGGGGATCTTTGTCTTGTGTGCGTGTGCGTGCGTGTGTGTACGTACAGGCCTCGTGTGATGCACGTCAACAGCAGCGTCTCCCCGGTGAGCACCACCTTGCTGCTCGTCTCCCCCGCGGGCTCCACGAACACCGGCCGGCTTTTTGACGGACGCTCTGCGTGTGCATCATCCACGTGGGGTGCGCGGGGAGCGGTGGCACAGTGGTTAGCGTCTACACTGCGCTACAAAAGCTGGCCACGAGCCGAGTTTGATTCCCGCCGTAGGGCAACACCGGTGACGGTTATGTGAACACGCGCATACGTACGCACACACGTACACACACGTACACACACGCACACACACACGTACACACACACGTACACAAAAGATAAAGATCCCCCGTATAGCCTGAACAGACTGTAGGGGCAAGTGCTGTTAGCGAGCACCTATGAAGGCCACAACGGTACACGAGGGGGTGGGTGGCCAGCACCACGCCCGACCGCCTTTGTCTCCCTAGTGGCGATGTTTACACACCGCACCAGGTACTCATTTAAGGCTGAGTCGACCTAGGGGAGGCCCAGGACCGGTTCAGAAAATCGTCACTGGTGTTAGCCGTGAGCGGGAATCGAACCCGGGTCGCCAGGTTCATAGCGCAGCGCGCTAACCGCTACACTACCGCTCCCCACACGTACACACACACACGTACACACACACACGTACACACACGCACACACGTACGCACACACACGTACACACACACACGTACACACACACACACGTACACACGCACACGTACACACACACACGTACACACACACGTACACACACGTACACACACGTACACACACACACGTACACACACACACGTACACACACACACATACACACACGCACACACGTACACACACAGACGTACACACACACACACACGTACACACACACACGTCCACACACACACACGTACACGCACACAACAACCGCCATTCGCCACTAAGTGGCGGTGACGTCACCACGACGCTTGTGCCAGGCCAAGTGCACCTTGAGGCCACGTGAAGTGTCGAACGCCCGCTGGCAAGGAGGTCACGGGGCAGACCCAGCAGGTGCCACGGGTCGACTGACCGAGTTGACCGAGATGACTGGCTGATGCACCACCTGTGCCCCCTACTGTGCCAACTTGCTGTGCTTTAGCCACCCGGCGCTCTGTTCGTTGTTGTGAGCGTCGCTCCTCCGCCCTCCACTGTTGTTGGAGGGCGACTGCCTCCAACTGCCCAGTAGCGTCCTTCACGAGCCTCCTCCACTGAGGCCGATCTTGACACCGCTGGTACCAGTCATCGGCAAGTCCACTCAGCTCCAAGTCCTCCCGAACCACATCACTCCATCTCTTCTCCAGCCCGTGCCGCGCCCGTTTAGCCCCCTCGATCCGGCCGAACAAAAGCTGTTTAGGCATGCGGTGGCTGGGCATGCGGGCTACATGACCCAGCCAACGCAGCCTTGCCTACCGGAGGAGCTCACCGGTGGGACTTTGCCCAGATCTTTCAAGGATTTGTGAGCTCCTCACACAATCCAGCCTGGTTAAACCCAGGATGGATCGTAGGCAGGCCAGCCTAAATGTTTCCAACCGGCGAAGATGCTCCATTAGGGGGGTCCACGTTTCGCAAGCGTAGAGCAGGGAGGGAATGACCGTGGCCGAGAAGACCTGAAGCTTCGTGCGGAGCGACAGACCAGGTAGCTTCCACACATCGTTACGCAACCAATGAAAAGATATTTCCGCTCGACTGATTCGGAGTGAGACCTCTGCTGTTAAACTGGAACCGGTCATAAGCACACTGCCCAGGTATGGGAAACTCTCCACTCTCTCCACAATTTCCCCATCACCGATTGGGAGTTGTGGGGGTGGAGTGTCCGATGGTACAAAATACCCAGGCAGGTGCTTAGTTTTGGGGGGGCTGATGGTAAGGCCCCACCTCTTAGTGGCACGCTCCAGTCTCAGCAGCAGCGTCTCCAACTCCTCTTCTGAATGAGCAGCTATTACCAAATCATCAGCATACATAACGTGGTTGACCAATAGGGAGCCATCCCTTGATCGCACCCGGGCGTCGAACAGCCTCCCATTATATCTGTACCAAATGGAAATTCCTCCGGTACAGCTATTGAAGGCTTCCCGAACTACGTAGTCGAAATAGATGTTAAATAATGTGGGAGCCAAACGACATCCCTGTCGCACCCCAAGGTGTACAGGTAAAGGCTCCGACTCCCGGCCACGTAGTTTTACCCGGGCCCGCTCACCATCATGAAGGTCCTTAATGATCGTGAGCAGAGGGTCAGGGACTCCGAAAGCACAAAGAACACCCCAGAGCCCAGGCCTATTGATGGTATCATAAACCTTGACCAGGTCAATAAAGCAGAGATGCAGGTCTTGTTGGAATTGCCTACACCTCTGCTGTAGCAGACGGACAGAAAATATGGCATCTGTGCAGGACCGCCCTTTCCTGAAACCGCATTGGGGTTCCGCAAGCCTCTCCTCAGCGTGCCTAGCAAGGCGATGTTGAATAATCCTTGCCAGGACCTTTCCCGGCACACTGAGGAGTGAGATGCCCCTGTAGTTGTTACAATCTGTGCGGTCCCCCTTCTTAAAGAGGGGGACCACCAGGGCATCCTTCCAATCCTGCGGTACCCGTCCAGCGGTCCAGACTGTTGTTATGATGTCATATAGGGCAGTATGTGCACAAACGCCACCCTCCCTCAGCATTTCGCTCGGGAGATCATCTCTGCACGGTGCCTTTCCTGGTCTCAGACTCCGGATCGCCTTAAGTACTTCCTCAACAGATGGCACCTCAGCCAGCCACTCACACACACACACACGCACACACGTACGCACACACACACGTACACACACACACGTACACACACACGTACACACACACGTACACACACACGTACACACACACGCACACACACACACGTACACACACACACGTACACACACACACGTGCACACACACACACGTCCACACACGCACACACACACACGTACACACACACGTACACACACACACACGTACACACACACACGTACACACATACACACACACGTACACACACACACGTACACACACACGCACACGTCCACGCACACACACACGCACGCACACGTCCACGCACACACACACGCGTACACACACACGTACACACACACACGTCCACGCACACACACACACACGGCCACACACGCACACACACACACACGTCTACACACGTCCACACATGTCCACGCACACACACACACGTACACACACACACACGTCCACGCACACACACACACACACGCACACACACACGTACACACACACACACACGTACACACACACACACGTACACACGCACACACACACACGTACACACACACGCACACGTCCACGCACACACACACGCACGCACACGTCCACGCACACACACACGCGTACACACACACGTACACACACACACGTCCACGCACACACACACACACGGCCACACACGCACACACACACACACGTCTACACACGTCCACACATGTCCACGCACACACACGTACACACACACACACGTCCACGCACACACACACATACACACACACGCACACACACACGTACACACACACACACACGTCCACACACACACACACGTACACACACACGCACACACACACACGTACACACACACGCACACACGTACACACACACACACGGCCACGCACACATACGTACACACACACACACGTCCACACACACACGTACACACACACGCACACACGTCCATGCACACACGTACACACGTACACACGTACACGCACACACAAACACGTCCACACACACACACGTCCACGCGCCCACACACGCGTACACACACACGTACACACACACACACGTACACACACACGCACACGTCCACGCACGCACTTCCCGGCGTTTGCCACCGCTGCCGCCACTCACCGCGTGTGACGACCAGCCGTAGCGGCTGCTTGTGGCGGATGGTGCCCCCCGTGTGCGGGTAGCGCGCGTGGCACACGTAGTCACCCTCGTCGCCGGGGAGCACGTTGGCGAAATGCAGGTCACCCTCCGGACCCTGCGTCACTCGCCCATCCAGCGGCACTTTCTCCACGGCTGCGGCGGTGGTGGTGGTGGCGGTGGTGGCGGCGGTGGTGGTGGCGGTGGTGGTGGTGGTGACGGTGGTGGCGGCGGTGGCGGTGGTGGTGGTGGTGGCAGTGGTGGTGGTGGTGGCGGCGGTGGCGGTGGTGGTGGTGGTGGTGGTGGCGGTGGTGGTGGTGGCGGTGGTGGCACCACCCCGGGGTGGAGGGCGGTGGGCAGTCGGAGGGGCGGCGGGGGGAGGGATTGAGGAGATCAGAATCGTTATACAGGTAGGAACAATGTTCCACACTCTTCGTGGTTCTTTCGGTAAAGTGACTTAGAAGGGAAGTAATAAAATAATAAAAATAAAACATAATGTGTTTTATTTTTATTATTTTATAATAAAATAAAACATATGTTTTCTTTTTATTATTTTATTACTTCCCTTCTACGTGACTTTACCGAAAGAACCAAGAAGATGAATACAGTGATACCTCGGTTCACGAACGCTTCTGTTCACGAACAACTCCGTTCACGAACAGAAAAGTTAATAAAAATGTGCTCTGGTTCACGAACTCCGCTTCGGTTCACGAACAGGAGCCGCGGCCATTTTAATGCCATTTCCAGGCTGTCACATGGTCGTGACTTCCTGTAGGAAGATCGTGGAGAGAAGAAGAGACACAGAAAGAAGTACTTTGAGTACTGCGAAGACACTTTCAGTGACTTTTTGCTTTTTGGTGTGCTTTTTAGCACATACAGTACTGTACTGTACTACTGTACTGTACAATACTGTACTTACTGTATTGTACAGTTCACCCGTTTGAGTGCTTACTGAAGTCATCTCAAGCAAGGTTAGTGTTCTCTCTTTATGCATTACTATACTGCACAGTACTAATGTGTATTGTAATTTGTTTAATATTTTTGTGCTTCAAAAACCAAAAAAAAAAGGTCAGAACGGATTAACCGGATTTACATTGAACCCTATGGGAAAATGTGCCTCGTTTCACGACCAATTCGGTTCGCGACCAGTCAGTTCACGAATTAAGTTCGTGAACCGAGGTATCACTGTACCTGCAGTCACGAAAGCTTTAAATCGAAATGTTCCACACTGCCCACCAGGGATTATATACCTGTCTGTCGTGCATAAATAAATATATAATACAAACAGCTCTTTGATTGGTGGAGACCTACTGCCGGGTACGGAGAGGGGAGGGGCCTAAGGAAGGGGGGATCAGAGGAGGGGCCTGAGGGGGGGGTCAGGGGAAGGGCCTAAGGGACATCACGGGACGATTCACCGCTCCGCTACTCAGGGTGGGGTCGTCTGGCACGACCACCCGAATGTGACATTGTGGCCGTCGCTCTGCATCCACATCAGCGGCCGCGCGGAAGCTGAAGAACGCGGATGTCCAGTGTGGGCATGGGGTCAGCGAGTTACAACAACCAACGATGCAAACAACGCGATGGGAGAGAGAGAGACACGCAAACTACAAATATACAGCAGCAGGCGTCAGGGTCGGGATCGAACCCACGACCTCCTGTACACCAGGCGAGGTAGTCAACATCTCATAGCCACCGTGATGATGATGAGAGAGACACGCAAACTCCAAATATACAGCAGCAGGCGTCGTCAGGGTCGGGATCGAACCCAAGACCTCCTGCGTGCCAGGCGAGGTAGTCAACATCTCATAGCCAGCGCGGTACTCACAGCTGCAACATCTCATAGCCAGCGTGATACTCACAGCTGTAACATCTCATAGCCAGCGCGGTACTCACAGCTGTAACATCTCATAGCCAGCGTGGTACTCACAGCTGTAACATCTCATAGCCAGCGCGGTACTCACAGCTGTAACATCTCATAGCCAGCGTGGTACTCACAGCTGCCACATCTCATAGCCAGCGCGGTACTCACAGCTGCAACATCTCATAGCCAGCGTGGTACTCACAGCTGTGACATCTCACAGCCAGCGTGGTACTCACAGCTGTAACATCTCATAGCCAGCGTGGTACTCACAGCTGCCACGTCTCATAGCCAGCGTGGTACTCACAGCTGTGACATCTCATAGCCAGCGTGGTACTCACAGCTGCCACATCTCATAGGCAGCGTGGTACTCACAGCTGTCACGTCTCATAGCCAGCGTGGTACTCACAGCTGTAACATCTCATAGCCAGCGTGGTACTCACAGCTGCCACATCTCATAGGCAGCGTGGTACTCACAGCTGCCACATCTCATAGCCAGCGTGGTACTCACAGCTGTGACATCTCATAGCCAGCGTGGTACTCACAGCTGTCCAGCCAGAAGACGGTGGGAGGAGGGAAGCCGTGGGGAGGAGGGCGGCAGTGCAGAACGGCCGGGGAGCCCACGGCGGCCATGACGGGCGCCAGCTGCTCACGCGGCCACCGTGGGGCGCCTGCAGGGTACAGACAAAGACCTCCCGTGTAGCCTGCACAGACCGTCGGGGCAAGTGCTGCCAGCAAGTAGCATGGGTTGGTGGTCAGGCACCGCACACCGCAATGGTAACGTGTTTACACGTCGCATTAGGTACTCGTTTGAGGCTGAGTCGACCTAGGGGAGGGCCCAGGACGGGTTCAGCAACTTTGTGTGTGGGGAGCGGTGGTGCAGCGGTTAGGACACTGTGTGTGTGTGTGTGGGGAGCGGTGGTGCAGCGGTTAGCGCCCTGTGTGTGTGAGTGGGGAGTGGTGGTGCAGCGGTTAGCGCCCTGTGTGTGTGAGTGGGGAGTGGTGGTGCAGCGGTTAGCGCCCTCTGTGTGTTGCAGTGGGAGTGGTGTTGCAGCGGTTAGCGCCCTGTGTGTGTGTGTGGGGAGCGGTGGTGCAGCGGTTAGCACACTGTGTGTGTGTGTGGGGAGCGGTGTTGCAGCGGTTAGCACACTGTGTGTGTGTGAGTGGGGAGTGGTGGTGCAGCGGTTAGCGCCCTGTGTGTGTGAGTGGGGAGTGGTGGTGCAGCGGTTAGCGCCCTGTGTGTGTGAGTGGTGGTTGACGGTGCGAGCGTGCCCCCCCCCCCCCACTCACGCGCCAGCCTCACGGTGATGTTGGCACTGAGCGCCGTGCCAGCCCGGTTACGCGCCGAGCAGCGGTAGACCCCCTGGTAGACCTCCACCGCGTCACCGTCACTGTCACCGTCACCGCCGCCCTCCGCCGCCGCCGCGGCCGCCAAGTCGACGGTGAAGGACCCCGAAGTGTCGCCTGGGCGCCGCACGTGGGGGTCACTGTCGGGGTCAAAGCTGACGCCATCTTTGCTCCACAAGAACCTGCAGCACGAGAGGGGAGGGAGGGAGGGGGGGGGAGGGGGGAGGTGGTGGGGATGGGAGGGAGGGAGGGGAGGGAAGGGAGGGGGGAGGGAGTGAGAGAGTGAATTAGGGATGGAGGGAGGGAGGTGGGGAGGGGGGTGTAAGTCGGGAGGGAGGGATGGAAGTCGGGAAGAAGGGGAGATGGAGGGAGGGAGGGATGGCGGGAGGTGTGTGCAGCGTACGTGGGCGCTGGGTTGCCGTGTGCTTCACACTGCAGCACGATGTTGTCCCGTGAGTCCACGACGTAGTCCTCCCGCGATTGCCGCGTGATGGACGGGGGCTGAGTGACTGCGAGAGATCAACGGGTTAGCTCACGGGTAGTGACTCATGTTGCAGTTTATTGGCAACAGCATTCCAGACCCTGGGGGCATCAATAGCAAAGGCCCTTCCTCCAGTATTTGTACGGCAACAGGGAATGTGAAGCTGGTAAATGAGCGAAGACCTTAGGTGTTATAATTGTTTTTTTTACCCTTCTATCTGGCAACAAAACTGACACCTTTTTACAAGGAGTCATGTTTGCATAGACCACAATACCTGCAGCCATAATGCAAACAAAAACATAACTCTGATAATGTATGCACTGTCCTTGAAGTTGATTGGTCCACACCCGAGACAGCTTTCCTTAGAGCCTAGTCTCACATGGGTTGGACCAGATGACGCCAAAAGGCGCACAACTCAAAGACAATGCACCATCAGAGTATGAGAACGCGGGGTAAGCATTTACACCATTGGAACCTCATTTGCCAGTAAAAATATGATCATTGTTTTTTTACCCTTTTATATGGCAACAAAACTGACACCCTTTTTTTACAAGGAGTCATGTTTGCATTGACCACAATACCTGCGATCGTAATGCAAACAAAAAACATAACTGATGATGTGCACTGTCCTTGAAGTTGATTGGTCCACACCCGAGACAGCTTTCCTTAGAGCCTAGTCTCACATGGGTTGGACCAGATGACGCCAAAGGCGCACCTTATGTGCTGTAGAGGGGGGGGGGAGGTCTCAGCTTAACGGGGGGGGGGGCTACTCACGGTCAAGGGGCAGGACGAGGGGGGGGTCACAAAGAGCGCCAAGCAGCAAAGACACCAGCAACGCCACGAAGCCGCCGGCGGCTGTGGTGGTGGTGGTGGTGGAGAAAGAAGCCGCCATCGGGGTGGGGGCAGGGAGGGTGGTCGGACGAGGGGGGGGGCTCCCTTCACTTGGCTAGGAGGGGAGGAAGGGGGGGGAGCAAGAAGGAGGGGGGAGGGAGTAGGAGAGGGAGGGGCGGCAGGAGGGGGAAGGATGGGAGGGAGATTTGGGGGTCTTACAATGGAACATCTGTGACGTGTTGTTTGTCTACTAAAAGCCATCCAGGCAGCGAATTTCAGTCACGTAGGGGAAAATAAATAGTAATAAATAAATTATAGAATGATAGAAATTATAGAAATAAAATTATTATAATATTATTTTATATTATTTAATTTCTATAATTGTTCCCATCATTTTATTATTTAATATTTATTTTTTATTTTACCCTGACTTTACCGAAAAAACCTAAGAGTATGAATCGTTGCAGTCACGAAAGCTTCAAATCTAGAAGCATTGAGGTGTTTTAGAAATACAGATGAAGGTCTTCATTCCGATGCGCTATCAAGTTCTTTTACACAAACGCCGGTCACGGGGTCAGGACATGAGAACATTCAGTACAAAAGCACGATAAGTGAAGGAAAGGTGGACAAATCACTTGTAAAAAATTAACCCGTAAAAACAAAGTTTTTCACTATAAATCCTTTATATGCGTGGCATCGGTTTTATTTTATTATTCATTTCTGTTTTTCTTGAGTAAGAGATTCATTTTTATCACTTTGCTATTTTAAATTAAATATAAGGAAAGTCGTATATAAGGATTATAAGGTTTTCAGTTTTTGTATGATTGTTTATATTGTACATTTTTGTTGTTTTCTTGAATAATTTTCTGTGTTTAGGAAAAATATATGATTGTGTTTGTGAAATTATTTTTTTCCTAAAAAGTGGAAAATTTTGGAAAACAATTTTCACGAAAATAAATTGTCACGCACAACGAGTCTGTGTGCAAAATGTCAGCTCGATTGAATCACGGGAAGTGGGTTTAAAAACGACCGAAAGATTTGCACGGTCGTAAGCGCGCAAGCAAGCAAGTGAACTTAATATAAAAGATTTAATAATAATAGAAATGGATATGTATTTTCCCCTTTTATTCTCTGCTTCATCAATGTTGATAATTGTCACCAAAGTACACTGTTTAAAACTCTCTTGATTTGAAGTTTTCGTGACTTCAGGAATCCACTCTTTGGTTCTTTCGGTAAATTCACGTAGGTGTAAAATAAAATAAATCACGACGTTTCGGGCTCAACACAAGCATCTATTATCAACACAAGCGTCTATCATCCATCATCATCACCTGATGATGGACACTATACCGAAGTAACTTTACCGAAAGCACCAAAGAGTATAAGTGAACACTGTTTTAAAACTCTCTTCTATAGGCACAGCGCCATTTTGGCTTTTCATGATCAGATTCGTTAACTTGGCATTTTGATTTTACAAAATGAACAGCTTTTTCTCAGCTACCCCAGGTGGGACTCGAACCCACAATCCCTGGCTTAGGAGGCCAGTTCCTTATCCATTAGGCCACTGGGGCTACATGTAGCATGATGAAAACCTGGCTTATGTACAGACTTCTTAAATAAACTCACAATAAAAAATATGTTTTTCCCCTTTCGTCCCCTCTGTTTAATTCATGTTGATAATTGTTTTTTTCCTAAAAAGTGGAAAATTTAGGAAACATTTTTTTACGAAAATAAATTGTCACGCACAACGAGTCTGTGTGCAAAATGTCAGCTCGTTTGGATTACGGGAAGTGGGTTAAATAACGACCGAAAGATTTGCACGGTCGTAAGCGCGCAAGCAAGTAAGCAAGCAAGTGAACTTAATATAAAGGATTTAATAATAATAGAAATGGATATGTATTTCCCCTTTTATTCTCTGCTTTATCAATGTTGATAATTGTCACCAAAGTACACTGTTTAAAACTCTTAATCTTAGGTTTTTTCGGTAAAGTCATGTAGGTAAAACATTAAAATTAATAAAAGTAAAAAAAAGTAAAATTTTACTTTTATTAATTTTAATGTTTTACCTACGTGAATTTACCGAAAAAACCTAAGAATATGAATCCTTGCAGTCACGAAAGCTTCAAATCTAGAATGTTTAAAGCTCTCTTGATTAGAAGCTTTCGTGACTTCAGGAATCCATACACTTTGGTTCTTTCGGTAAATTCACGTAGGTGTAAAATAAAATAAATCACGACGTTTCGGGCTCAACACAAGCGTCTATCATCAACACAAGCGTCTATCATCATCACCTGATGATGGACACTATACCGACGTAACTTTACCGAAAGAACCAAAGAGTATCACTGAACACTGTTTTAAAACTCTCTTCTATAGGCACAGCGCCATTTTGGCTTTTCATTATCAGATTCGTTAACTTGACTTTTTGATTTTACAAAATAAACAGCTTTTTCTCAGCAACCCCAGGTGGGACTCGAACCCACAATCCCTGGCTTAGGAGGCCAGTGCCTTATCCATTAGGCCACTGGGGCTACATGTAGCATGATGAAAACCTGGCTTATGTACAGACTTCTTAAATAAACTCACAATTAAAAAAATATATGTTTTTCCCCTTTCGTCCCCTCTGTTTTATTCATGTTGATAATTGTTTTTTTCCTAAAAAGTGGAAAATTTTGGATTTTTTTTTCACTAAAATAAATTGTCACGCACAACGAGTCTGTTTGCAAAATGTCAGCTCGATTGAATCACGGGAAGTGGGTTAAAAACGACCGAAAGATTTGCACGGTCGTAAGCGCGCAAGCAAGCAAGTGAACTTAATATAAAGGATTTTAAAATACGTCAATTTTCTTTGAGATTTGAAGCTTTCGTAACTGCAAGGATTCATACTCTTAGGTTTTTTCGGTAAAGTCACGTGGGAAAAAAATAGGAAAATATTATAATAAATGAAAAATAACTAAATTACATCACAATTGAGTTATTTTTCGTTTATTATAATTTTATAACTTTTCTTACCTACGTAGTTTTACCGAAAAAAACCTAAGAGTATATCAATTATCTGTATACCGATTAAATCTAGTTTAGTTTTATCTGTATATGGATAACACGTAGTTAAGCTGTATCTGTATATCGATAAACAAGATCGTGTTTTCATGTTATCTGTATATAGATGACGAATTAGTTAAGTTGAATATATATTTATACAAACATTTAAATGATGGTTTTACCTTTCCTCTACTTTGCGTGGCGGTGACGCTGATGCTGCCGAGTTGTTGAACTCAGCAGCAGCAGCAGAAGGAGCAGTGCAGATGGAGGGTGGCATGTGATGTCGATCTGAATGTCACTTCTATTTACGATGGAGAAGCGTTACAACGACCCTATCATCGTAAGTCGAAAATATCGTAAGTCGAAGATGGCCTCTAGCCTAGCCAGGAGTCTTACAGGACGGTGGTAATCTAGCAAAACAGAGCAAGTTACAGTAGCGTACTGCATAGACTATATCCTGTGTGTACTTATTAATTACAAGACTGTATTGCACAGTAACATTTAAAGTAAAAAAACCAAGGTAAATTCTTAGCCTACCTATATGAACTGCAAATTAATATGAAGTTTGTTCAGGAAACAATCCTATCTGCTATAAAAATTAACTTTTAGCATGCATTGAACGTATCGTATCGTGGTAACATTGAAATGAAATCGCTAAAGCTACGTATCATAGTGTAGTGTATAGTGTAGTGTATAGCGTAGTGTATAGTAATAGTGTAGTGTATAGTGTAGTGTATAGCGTAGTGTATAGTAATAGTGTAGTGTATAGTGTAGTGTGTAGTGTAGTGTATATTAGTGTGTAGTAGTAAATAAAATCGCTAAAGCTACGTATCATAAATGCATTCACCGTGGCCAATTACAGCCAACGTTAGTTGAGCGTGGACAATTCGACCCAAGCCGAAACATAACATTTACAAAAGAATGTTTTAAAATATTTTTTTTTAGTTTTAATGATATAATATAGTGTTGTCATCAGTATGACGTAAGTATACCAAGTTTGCAGTCGATGCCACATTGGGAAGTGGGTTAAAATTGACTTTCAAGATTTGAGGATACAACAACGACAACAACAACGTGTAAAATTGGAATCATCGAGAGTATCTATATGAACAAGGCGCTCTACCTACAGCATGTACCGCTATAAACCTTGTTCATGTGTAGTAGTACCCCAGTGATTACCATGAACATCGGGTCATTTGTATGGGCTAAGGGTAAAAGTAGGCTCATTGTTTTTCTTACTCTTAGGTTTTTTTCCGTAAAGACACGTTGGTTAAATAATAATAATAAAATAATAATACGTGAAAATAAGTCGATGTATTTTTATTTTATTTTATTATAATTTTTTTATTTTTTTACCAACGTGACTTTACCGAAACAACCCGCTAAGAGTATGAACCCTTGCAGTCACGAAAACTTCAAATCTAGAATCGCTGCTTTCCCTTTAACCTCCACCTTGCCGAGGCCTACACGCACACACTCACCCCCCACTCGCTCGCTCACTCACCCACACAGCAGGAGGATGAGGTGGAGGTGGTGGTGATGAGAGGCTTGCCTGGTGAGGTGTCAGTCCCAGCACCACAGGAATGGTGGAGCAGCAGTAGCCCAGCAAGAACCCAGCCAGCACCCAGCAGCTTGACTGCAGCAGCGTCTGTGTCCAGGGCTCCGTGTAGACTCAGCCCTGGTGACTCAACACGCCCCTTGCCAAGGGCTGGCTCGACTCTGGCGAATGGTCGATGGTTTCCACTGAGCTGTGTGGATTTAAGCTTCACAATCATGGAATGCATTGCTCAATACTCACGTCTAAAGTCAACATCGTGTAGGGTAGACTCTGTCTACTGCTGGATGAGGAGGAGGGGTACAGGGGGGTGCAGGGGGGGCAGTGTTGAATCTATGGGCAGTGTTGAGTCTATGGGCAGTGCTGAGTCTATGGTGCAGTGCTGAGTATATGGTGCAGTGTTGAGTCTATGGGCAGTGTTGAGTCTATGGGGCAGTGCTGAGTCTATGGGCAGTGTTGAGTATATGGGGCAGTGCTGAGTCTATGGGCAGTGTTGAGTCTATGGGCAGTGTTGAGACTATGGGCAGTGCTGAGTCTATGGGCAGTGTTGAGTCTATGGTGCAGTGTTGAGTCTATGGGCAGTGTTGAGTCTATGGGCAGTGTTGAGTCTATGGTGCAGTGTTGAGTCTATGGGTAGTGTTGAGTCTATGGTGCAGTGCTGAGTCTATGGGGCAGTGCTGAGTCTATGGTGCAGTGTTGAGTCTATGGTGCAGTGTTGAGTCTATGGTACAGTGCTGAGTCTATGGGGCAGTGCTGAGTCTATGGGCAGTGTTGAGTCTATGGGGAGTGTTGAGTCTATGGGCAGTGTTGAGTCTATGGTGCAGTGTTGAGTCTATGGTGTAGTGTTGAGTCTATGGTGCAGTGTTGAGTCTATGGGGAGTGTTGAGTCTATTGGGCAGTGAGTCTATGGGCAGTGTTGAGTCTATGGGCAGTGCTAGTCTATGGGCAGTGTTGAGTCTATGGTGCAGTGTTGAGTCTATGGGGAGTGTTGAGTCTATGGGGAGTGCTGAGTCTATGGGCAGTGTTGAGTCTATGGGTAGTGTTGAGTCTATGGGCAGTGCTGAGTCTATGGGCAGTGCTGAGTCTATGGGCAGTGTTGAGTCTATGGTGCAGTGTTGAGTCTATGGGTAGTGTTGAGTCTATGGGCAGTGTTGAGTCTATGGGCAGTGCTGAGTCTATGGTGCAGTGTTGAGTCTATAGGCAGTGTTGAGTCTATGGACAGTGTTGAGTCTATGGTGCAGTGTTGAGTCTATGGACAGTGTTGAGTCTATGGTGCAGTGTTGAGTCTATGGTGCAGTGTTGAGTCTATGGGCAGTGTTGAGTCTATGGGCAGTGTTGAGTCTATGGGCAGTGTTGAGTCTATCGGCAGTGTTGAGTCTATGGGCAGTCTTGAGTCTATGAGGAGTGCTGAGTCTATGGGCAGTGTTGAGTCTATGGGTAGTGTTGAGTCTATGGGCAGTGCTGAGTCTATGGGCAGTGCTGAGTCTATGGTGCAGTGTTGAGTCTATGGTGCAGTGCTGAGTCTATGGGCAGTGCTGAGTCTATGGGCAGTGCTGAGTCTATGGGCAGTGTTGAGTCTATGGTGCAGTGTTGAGTCTATGGGTAGTGTTGAGTCTATGGGCAGTGTTGAGTCTATGGGCAGTGCTGAGTCTATGGTGCAGTGTTGAGTCTATGGGCAGTGTTGAGTCTATGGACAGTGTTGAGTCTATGGTGCAGTGTTGAGTCTATGGTGCAGTGTTGAGTCTATGGTGCAGTGTTGAGTCTATGGGCAGTGTTGAGTCTATGGGCAGTGTTGAGTCTATGGGCAGTGTTGAGTCTATCGGCAGTGTTGAGTCTATGGGCAGTCTTGAGTCTATGGGCAGTGTTGAGTCTATGGTGCAGTGTTGAGTCTGTGGGCAGTGTTGAGTCTGTGGGCAGTGTTGAGTCTGTGGGCAGTGTTGAGTCTATGGGAAGTGTTGAGTCTATGGTACAGTGTTGAGTCTGTGGTGCAGTGTTGAGTCTGTGGTGCAGTGTTGAGTCTGTGGGCAGTGTTGAGTCTGTGGGCAGTGTTGAAACTGTCGGGGTCGCTGGCCCCCGAGATCCCTCCCTCGATAATGCTAACGGCCGGGCTAACATCGTTACTCGCCCCCCCGCTGCTAGGCGAACCGCTGCTGGGTTCCTCACCCATGGGGTGTGAGCCGTCGCTCGAGGATTCCTCCCCAGCGCGGGTCCGCGTCGTAGGCATGGTTAGATACCGAGTAGTATTATGCCCCCTTTACGCTACCACGATACCTCCCTTTCCTAATCGCGCACCTGCAACCCACACGGAGCGAACGTACGCACACCCACACACGCAGCTCCGTACACTCCAACTCAACCCTGACTACTCACGTTATGATCGCGCACCTGTATCATACACGGAGTGAACGCACGCGCACACACGCAGCTCCACACGCGACACCCACTCTCGCGCCGCTCTGTGCAGCGCTCCCACGAGGCGAGCCGCAGCACCACCCGCGTTCACACTGCTCACGAGATCACACGAGGCCACGATTCGCTATTAATGATTTATTATTTGCTACCTGGAACTGGTTGTGGAGTCAGTATGGGTCGACGAGGCTGGCCTATTCTACCACCCCTCTATTTATCGGCTATGATCCTAATTCACCTTGCTACTCACAGTTAGGTGCTCACGGCGGTCCGTTGATCCCTGTGCCAGCAGCGTACCTCGATGCGTCGCACGGACGTCCGGGTCGCTGGACTGGAGAGCGTCCTGTCGCCTGGCGCTGGAGTGAGTCCCGATCTCTCCTTTGCACCCCGTTTTTATCCTCCCTACATCAAAGGGATGCGGCTCTGAGCGGGATGGCGGCCCTCAGCTGTTCCTTAACAATGGGCTCGCGCCCGCGAGCACGTGCACGGCGGTTCCGGGCGCCTTTGATATGCTAATCAATGTGCGGCGTGCGCGGCGTAAATTCTAATTAATCCCTTTCTCACGCAGGCCTTTATTATTGCAGATTATGCGGCGGCGTCCATCACAAAGGCTCGCCGTGGGAATCTGTGTACGGGCCCCCCGCGTGCCTCCCCTCTCCCGATCTATTCATACTTTCAGCCACCGCTGCCACCAGATGTAAAGTAGGAGCCGACACCAGATTGCAGGGGTCTCGTCCTTTATTCCTTTCCTTCCATCCACACCTGTCCCCAGCCGTCCCAATCTCGTTCCCGCCAAAGGCCCCTTCTTCCCGCCCGTTCTCTCCTTATATCTCTTCGATCACCCCTCCCACTAACCCATCTATTGGTGGGAATCCTTCCCCTGACACCCCTACACTAATATCGGAATGAAGAGCATTCCAGAGGACCGCTGAAGTGCACCTAAAATGCGATGACCGTCCTTGTTCGATGGCTTGCCAAAATCCATTGCAAGGATGACCGGAGTTCGCTCTGATTTATGAATATTGATAACATACCAATTGTTTGGCTGTCAAGGGGGTGGCAATTGCCTTCACCCCCCCCCCCCTTGTCCCACCGTCCTTCCTTCCTGATCTGGCACCATTTGTCAGACAGCTGATTGTTTACGAGCTATTCATGCATGTGGGGATGATGGCGCTGCCACGTTGTAATGGTTGGCACACTGGGCCTGCAATCCAGAGGTGACCGGTTCACCCTCACATTTCTTAATGCCCCCCACCCTCACTTCTGCCCGCCCGCAGTATAAATGGCTACACCACAGTCGGTCGATCGGCGGGTCGCGTGTGGCGGAGTAAAGTAGTGTGGCTTATGCCCATCTCCTTTCAACACGAGTCTAGTCGACGTGGCGGAGTAGGCCCCAAAAACTCTCCGTTGTAGTTCGCTCTCGCCAGCGTTGGCGCGATTCGGCACATTTCAGGGTCCGCAATCTTTGCAAAACATTTTTTCCCACTTTACCTCCTATAGACAACGAGCAAAACAAACAAAAAAACCTCGACATAAATTGTCGCGCAGCTTGTGACCGTCGCCAATTCGTGCTCGCTTCCTTTGACGCTCCCAGGCTGGGCGTACCGCTTCCGCGTGGCGGCGCTGAACGCGCACGGCGAGAGCCCCTGGAGCGTCCCCTCCACGCCGTTCTATCTCTCGGGCTCCCCCGGGGGGGCGTCCGCCTCCCAGCGAATGCTCGCCGCCCCCCACATCTCCGCCACGAAGGCCGTGAGCGACACGTCCATTCGCATCACCTGGACCGTACGTAACTATTTCAACGATCGATGACGACGATGACGACGATGATGCCGGAGAGCGCGGTAGTACTTGGTCGTAACAACCGTCTCGTGTCAGTGGTTTGCGGCAGGTTCACATCCCTGTCTGGGAAAGACGGTGAAATGAGTGCCTCATTCGTGGGATGCCAGTTGTCATGTGCAATGACTGGCACCCACCATAGGAATGTTTAAATCCAACCAAGATGTGCTGATTCACCAGAAATGCCCCAAGCTCATCAGAGCAGCGTGGAGTCAAGTCAAAGGTGTGCGGCTGCGCAGTCACTTGCTCTCGCCTCCGCTGTGTTTGGTCTCCTCTTTCACGCCGACCCGATGTCTCGGAAGAGTGTTGGAGTACGCACACTTTACCCCCACCACTTGGTACTTGCTGATCGTCTAACTGTGGGGTTCCCTGTTTAAACTGCTGGGAGGACAGAAGCAGGTTGGGGGAATTTTAGAAACTTGCTCGATTTGTTTCTCACTGTTGTGCCGGGAGACGGAGCAATAATTCTCAAGTAGAATGTTGTGTGTGTGGATGTTGAACTTCTTTCGCACCGTACGTAGCCAACCGTGATAATCGGAGGTGCGATTCATGATGATGAGAGTGGTGCGAGGATGATTGAAAAAGTGGTAGTAATGGTGGTGATTATGGCGCTGACACGTCACAATGCCGACGACGACGAGGATGATCACGCTGATGGTCGTGACCCCCCCCACCCCGCGCGCTCGTCGTGCGCAGTTTCCGTCTGCCGCAGCTCCGGCGCAGCCCGTGCAGAAGGTGACCGTCTACTACCGCCCCACCGACTGCGACAACGAAGAAGACTACCACAAGAAGATCCTGCACGGTGAGCGCCTCGGCGGCACCCGGCACGAGCCACCGCCGTCACATCGGCTTAGAGCTCTGCGGGATGTTTAGAGTTTGAGGGACGTCACGTGTGAGCGGCCCTCGCGCTGTGCAAGTTGTACGCAGGTGAACGCCGTTCCAGCTACAGACGCAGCCTTCCTCGGTTTAGTGGCCTCAGGTCCGACGCAAATTCGCAGTAAAAAAACAGCGCACAAATGCGCGCCGCTCGTAAGCAGTCAGAAGGTGCGGCTTCCCCGTCGTGCCGTGCACGCGTGTCATGTGACCGCCGCTGTCAGCCTTGTCGAGGCTGCCAGCTCAGGAGAGCTTAACGTGGTGGGGCCGTACAGTTGTTTAGATCGCCAACTCGAATGTGAAATGTGGCCGTCCCCTTTTGTTGGCATGGGTTTTCTCATAATTTATAGAAAGCGTTGTAAAGAGAGCACATGCATTAGTATAACGGTCTGAGTTGTATGACGTGTGCATTGTGGGTACTTACCACAGTCATTTGAAAAATGAATGTAATGTCTTTCAGATTTCTGTTTGTGTATGTTGTCCGAGCTTGCACTGTGGGGAGCGGTGGTGCAGCGGTTAGCGCGCTGCACGATGAACCCTCTGCTCACGGCCAACACCAGTGACAACTATCTGAACCGGTCCTGGGCCTCCCCTAGGTCAACTCAGCCTCAAATGAGTACCTGGTGCGGTGTGTAAACATCGCCACTAGGGAGAAAAAGGCGGTTGGGAGTGGTGCTGGCCACCCACCCGCTCATGTGCCGTGCCGGCCTTCATAGGTGCTACTCGCTAGCAGCACTTGCCCCTACAATCTGTTAAGGCCATTTTGGGGATCGTTGTCTTTATGTCTTTGTCTAGCTTGCACTAGAATTCAGATTAATTTGTTTAACCAGGTTAGAGCTCAAGAGACCAAGCATAAACCCATTTGCAATATAAAGTACAGCAACGAAGCACGTGCAAATCAGAGCAAACGAAACACGTCTACGGAAGACGTAGAGAATACTGCACGAACATAATTTGCTGTTCAAGAGAACAAGTCCCCTGTAACTTTCATTCCGAAACAAAGACTAAACCAAACTTAACATTTTATCAGGTAAGGCCCATTGAGCTACATAGCTCAATGAAGTGGCCAGCGACCTGACCTCAAATGATGGCTCAACGAAGTGGTTTATCATGTGGGCATTTACAGCAGCCAAATACTCTAAATGCATGTTTCCAAATGTCGAGGGGAAAAAACCCGAGGACCTGGAGAATGATCCACGCAACCATGGGGAGAACATGCAAACTACAAATATGTCGGCGTCAGGGTCGGGATCGAACTCACGACCTCCTCTATACCAGGTGAGGTAGCTAACATCTCGCCATCGAGATGCTCATAGTACAATCACGTTACAGGAGCGTGAAGATATGTCACACCGTAGCTGATTGCATCCTGCAGCTGATAAACACGTGGCGTGCCGCGTGAGTCACGCGGTCACGCGTTGGTCGAATTGATCCACGATGCGGCTCGGCCGTAACAGCTGCCGTTCGCCGTGTCACCCCAGGGAGCAGAGACTGGCACGTGCTGAGCGGACTTCAGCCGGAGACGTCGTACGACATCAAGATCCAGTGGTTTAGCACGGCGGGAGAGAGCGCGTTCAGCAACGTCATGATCTGCGAGACGAGAGGTGGGCGAGTGCGGTGTCCGTCGTGTTGTCTTCTCATCGGGGATGGACCTCATTTTAGTCGAAGTCAACATAGTGGAGGCAAAAGTCAGTTTCTGACCAGCAACAGAATCAGACCCGAGTCACTGAGATTGTAATGTACGGTATTGCATTTACTATCGGGCATTCAATGATCCCCTTCCTGGAAATTCTATGAAATGTTCACAATTTGGGGGTCACGGTTTCTGTAAAACAGTGTTGTTATTTCGGTAAATGTATCACTTCTAGTGGTTGCAGAGTTTACGATGAGCCAATTAAATACAACATATACGAATTTAAAAGAATCAAATCTCTCACACGCAATTTGATCATTGTATCATGATTGTGAGAATCAATTTAAATCGAATCCATGCATCGTTACACGCCTGTGAAACATCACACAAACCTTGGTCTCCAGGACAGCGGCAACATGCGCTTATCACCTCTCCACACACAGGCAAACACCAGACACAAAAAGCATGCCCATTCACACACCAATCACCAACAAACTAATCTCATCGTCCGTCCTAAATCACAACCATAAACGCATTTTCTTTTCTTTCGTAAAACGCAAATGCACCGATCTGTTCTTTTTATTGTTGAAAAAAACAAACCCCTTTGCTTTTATTCTTCCCCCCCTCCTGCCTCATCAGCAACAGCTCTGGCCTCGTCTCATTAGGCTTCACAGGCCAGCGTTTGTTTAGCAAAAGAACCGTCCCCTGGCCAAAAAGAAAAACGCAAACCACATGGTGGCTGCTTCCTAACGTGGCCGCAATGCTCGTGCACCGGGGGGGGGGGGGGGTGATCGAATGTCTCGTGGCAGCGCTAACGCCGCCGCCGCCGGCTCTGGCTACAAGAGACACACACGCACAGAGTCATCGGTAATGGCGCAAAGGTACAATGGACCGGGGCCATAAGCGACTGGAGTTGAGTCCGGCTCTCTCGCTGCACTGCGGAAGGGTGAGGCAGTGTTCATTTCTCTTCGAGGCCATTATTGCCATCCAGCAGTGGATATTCTACGATAATATGCTACGGGCCCGGTTTCTATACATGGCAGCTACTAGTGGAGTCTCTCAAATTGGTATGGAGTGTATCGACCCTCGATGGATGATGGACGGAGTTAAGGACCCAGCCCCGCTCCCCTGAGGCAAGCACTCTGCCGCAGTGGCATCTGGCTGGATAACAGATAACTTTGACAGCAAACACTCTCATGGTGCTGATGCTGGTCAAGATCAAGATCAAAATATGCCATCGTGGCCAAAGCAACAATGGTACCAGGCCTAACCAGAGCTTTCTACCCTCCGCCAGATGGTCGTAACCATCGTGACGACAGATGAAGATGATGATCAATAATGTCATTTCTGTATTATATTATCACCATCACTACCATGAACATAATAATCGCCACCACCTTTGGCGCCATCACTTAGATCCAGAATTTAGACCATATTCAGCCAACACAATGGGCAGATATCTTGTTGTGATGCTGGATCATGAGAGAGATAGTCCCGCCAAGATTTCACCCGCAGCGGAGATGTCTAAAAGGAATATTTCTTGGCAAGCACACAATGTGCCTGCTGGCAATGTGTACGAGTCCAAAAAATGATCAATGCAACGCATTGTTTTAATTAATATAGAGCTTTATGAAGGCTGCCACATTTTTGGGGCATTACGAACAGGGCATCAGTGTTCCATGGAGGCATATTTTTAAAGCAACAAAAAAAAAACGCTTGAAGAGGAAGCTGCGAGCTTTTCCTGCACCGCTGTTTCACCGTGCATGAGCCACGCTAAGCTACACCGGTGCCATGGCAGGTAACCGCCACGCTCTCCCTACGTTTTTTAAAAGCTGAGCATATTCGCACACGTAATAACAACAAAAACACGCATTCGTCAACAACACCATAGCCTGAAAAAGAAAAAGGGCTATGATGGGCGATGTTTGGGGCATTTTCCCTCCTTCACAGCACACACAGCGGACCAGAGAGGTGGAGTGCATAAGAGTTGGAGACATCACTTCATACGACATGCTTTGGGTTGTATATATCGCCTATACACTTGACTTTAAATGTTGACGGCTACAGTGTTATTGACAAATGTGTTGCGTTGTTTGCTATTGTGCTTTGGGCGCCACTGCCGATGCACTATGAACAAACAATCTGTTCTATTTGTGCACGTGCAGTTTGATGGCTCAAGCCAATACACTGTCAGGGCCAAAAGTGTTTGAATTTTTTTGCTAGACGTTATATACATGCTCTCTCCCGGGCTACACGGCATTATTTAAGTACATTAATGAACGAGCCAAAACTTGTTTTTATTTTTAACCTTGGTCATCACGAGTGAGCTCACTCAAGCAGCATTTGCATTACACGTGGCCTCCGTGTTTAAAGGACAGGCATATTGTGACTGGCAACTGACAGACACCAGGGAATTACCCCGTAGAGCCCTGAGACAAAGACATTCTATATTTCTTCTACCAACGTCTGTACATAAATCAACCATTGGATGCACTTAGGCACAACTCGATAATCTTCTCAGTCAGGTCGGTATGTTTTCCCAGATAAATTAACGTAGAAATGATTAAAATGCAAAGTTTTTATACATGACACTTACATGTATTGTTCACGATCATGTAAAATTTTTCCCATTATTTAAATGTATCATTGCTAATGCGGTGTATCCGTCAAGTTGAGAGTCTTTTTTGTATCTCACTTTCCTTTTCGTTTAATTCCCCCAACGCTTTTCTACATCTGCATTGGCAGTGGTGCACGACAACAAATAATGCAAACTACAACACATTCCTCCGTCACACTGCGCAAAGGACACAGCATAACGTACAATAAGTGATATTTCTAACAATTGCGATTAACCTTCCTCATAGCAAATATAAAAACATTTTTACCAATAGATCTGACTGTTTTTTATACAAATAAACCATAATTTTCTTTCGAAAAAAACCATCCATTGCTGCATAAGCACACGAGTGCCATTTATCCCACGATGGGCCACAGCACTGGCTGCAATGGGAATTCGTGAGGGTTAGGTGACGATTGCCAATTCCCCAAATCACAAGTGCAAAGTGAAATGTTGCAGCATTCAAATTAGCACTCCTATTAAGTCATTTTCACAAGACAAAAAGCACCAGCGTGCTACTAAAACACACTCGCATACACGGAGAAAATGACCTCACGATGCCGTTGTTTTTGGGAATTGTCGATATCGAGCTGTGATTGCAACCGTTAGCGGTGGGTTGCGAATCCACTGAACGTTGTAATTGTGGTCAAGAAGCGTTTTACAGCTGGTACGATCACTGGTATGCCTCTGGACATTACAGTTCCTGACACTGGTAAGCAGATGGAAATGTAATTCTCGACAGAGGCATTAAGCTCACAGCTTTCACCAGATTACCCCGGCTCTTTTACACCTCCTCAATCCCATTTCTAACGTCTTTTGGAATTCTATTGGGAATTTGTCTCGGAATTCCACCACAAAACTCTCACACATCGAGGACAATAGAAATGCATCCTCAATTCCGGAAACCGGAATCGAAAATGTGTTGTGTCTCCTCAACGAGTGGCTCTTTCTCTCAAACGTCATTGGGCATCTATAGAGAGTTGCTTGTTTGTAGGAATTAATCTTCAAATTCCTAATGGAAATTTGTTTTGCTGTTATTGGTTGATCTGATAACTGAAGGGCACGCAATACGAGTTAAAATAAACAAGACAGGATTGACGTGGCATAGGGAGATCTTCATCCAGCAGTGTATATACCATAACTGATGATGATGTGGTAGTTACTATGAATATGAATACGTTGGGAGGATCAGTGGTGCCCGTGGTAGTGCACTAAGCTATCAATTCAGACCCAAAAGTAAAATTTCTAACCAGAGAGAACATCAGTGTTCTTTAATATCTGAAATCCTTTTTGGCTTCGTCTAACCTTTTGCCAACCCAGCACCGTTAAATATGGTCAGTGCGACCCTCAAAACCAACCAAGGCGAGGACGAGGCCGTCATTCAGCGGTAGATTGTTCAAGGGCTTGAATTTCTGACTTATTATTTAAAACATGATGATAATACTGGTTAACGTTGCTTTCTCAAAGAACTGTTCCATTATTGATTACCATGAGAAAGAATCAGTGATGATTGGCAAATTCACGTCAGAATCAACGAAAAAGAAAATGAACGCACGTTTAAAAACATCCCGTGTGCATGGACGTGTGTGTCAGCGCAATTGCGCTACGACATTAGTGTCCTGGATTTGATTTGCAGCCATGGTAAACATCAACGGCGAGTGGACTTTTGATGATGTCCTGGGCTTCCCTTAGGTTAACTCAGCCCTACATAAATACCTGCTGCGGTGTATAAACACCAGCACGTGTTTTAGAAGCAAGCCACGTGCTCCCCGTGCGGTGAACGCAACGCACGTGCGCTGATGGACACACACATTTTGCTTGGGCGCACTCGTACACGTGCGCGTGTGCACTTCAACACATGGGGGGGGGGGTGGTATGTACATGCCTGGGAAAGCTCGCTCACCCGCGCATGACGGGCCATACACATGGCACACCTGCACAAACTTGCCACGCGCATAGAGGGGAGCACCCAAAGGGAGATATAGGAAACACACGCAACAGTGATGCACACACAGAAAATCAATGATCCCCCCCCCCCTGCCCTTGAACCTTGGAGACTTGGAGACTTTATCATGAGCAAGAAACTCGCCACGGCCAGCTTTGCACACGAGAGAGGCGGTTCGGCCCACACCACATTGTCGGTTGCCTATTTACCTTCGTTGATATAATACGTCCTGTACCAGATACTCACTTTTGGCCGAGTAACACCTAGCTGTGACCCGGGACAGATGTGTATGGTGGGGAATTGAACCATTTTTGGTGGGATTGTAGCGCTGCACAGTGCCTCGGACATCTGCAGCACAGCTCCCAGCATACACGCAGACAAACCGACCGCACACAGAACCTTGTTTAGGCCATTTGTCAAGCCAAGTGTTCACAGTGCGTTGTGAGCGCCCTGTTAAGGTCGGCACAGCTACACGAAGCTCGTGTAGCCAGCATCACACCCACGCCGCCACTGCCTTTGTCTCTCATCACTTTACTGATATACTGCCGTAGATAATCATTATTTTGGCTGAATTCACACTAAAGGAAACCTAAGCCTATTTCGAATACCGATTTCCCATGGGCAGAAATCATATTGGGTGGCTTAGATCAGAGAGCAATACATGTGCAATTTGACTAACTTTCCTCTGATTGGGTGTCGGGTGTAATAGGTGATCGCTAACGGCACATGGCCATACACATGGGCAAAAAAACAAGTATGCACTTGGATTGTGGAACGTTGCCATATCTCTTCAAAGGTACTCTGTGGAGTGGGCCATCGAACAGGTTTCATGTGGAAATGTTTAAGAAGAGTACCTCGCGTTAATAAAACGTAAATGTTAAGAGCCCATTATAGGTCGAACTTGTGTGTGCAGTTAACAATTGATTGGCATGTCAACTAGATAGTTTGTTTTAATGTATGTGCTTATTAATGATGTGTAACGCTATGTAATTCTGTCTGGGTGCAATTATTTTCCAGGCACAAATATAACACGTGGCAATTACTGTTCACTTATATACTCACAATGTACGTTTTTTGCCTGAAACATATTTCCTTTAAATATATAATATACAAATTACCTTGTAGACTATCAGGGCAAGTGCTGTTTGCAAGATCAATGAAGCCTTGTGTGTGGCCAGCAACAAAGTGCACTGGTTTTGTTTTGGTTATTCACCCGAGTACTCGTGTTGTCCTCACCGTACCGAGTACTAATTTTTTCCCCGAGTCAACCTCGGGCAGGTCAGTGCGTTGGGCCCTGTGGCCAAAGAACGGGATCCTATAAACGAGGCTCGTGAGCTCAAATGCACGAGCCATCATGTCCCCACCACTCCCCTTTGCAATTGTTATTGATACACACGCCAATAAACACACGGCCAATGGGTAAGTCTTTGTCAGGTACGTGTTTAAAATAACGAATGCCGCGAAGAACGGTAAACTTAATATTTAGTTTCAAATGTATCGCCTGTCATACAACTGATGCATTTGCAAGTGTCCCGCACATGTCTGCCCGACTCTAATTATACGGGTTTTTTCGTCTCTCTCCTCCCTCCCTCTTCTTTTTCCTTTACTTCCTACAGCTCGCAACGCAGCAAGAAATGTGCGCAGCCATGGAAGGTGTTTGGCGAACGATCAACCTGGAAGCAATTATTGGGCCTGAAAAAAACACAGCGCAATTATTTAACAAGGCTGCAATCAAAACCTTCACCCAGCATGTTTCATCCGAGTAAACTTTGGGTTACTGTGAGAGCTATTAGAACGTCAACTGTGGACTGCAATTTAACTTTTTTTAAATCCTTAATTAAGCTCACTTGCTTACGACCGTGCAAATCTTTCGGTCGTTTTTTAAACCCACTTCCCGTGATCCACTCGAGCTGACATTTTGCACAACAGACTCGTTTGTGCGTGACCCATTTATTTTCGGTGTAACATTTTTTTTCCAAAAATTTCCCACCATTTTAGGAAAAAAAACAAATTATCAACATGAATTAACAGAGGGGATGAAAGGGGAGAAAACATATATTTTTTATTGTGAGTTTTATTTACGAAGTCTGTACATAAGCCAGTTTTCATCATGCTACATGTAGCCCCAGTGGCCTAATGGATAAGGCACTGGCCTCCTAAGCCAGGGATTGTGGGTTCGAGTCCCACCTGGGGTTGCTGAGAAAAAGTTGTTCATTTTGTAGACGTCAAGTTTATGAATCTGACGATGAGAAGCGAAGGGTGGTACTGTGCCGATCGAAAAGAGTTTGAAATCCGTGTACTTTGGTGACAGGAATCAACACTGATAAAGCAGAGGGGACGAAAGGGGGAAATACATATCCATTTTAAATCCTTTATATTAAGTTCACTTGCTTACGACCGTGCAAATCTTTCGGTCGTTTTTAACCCACTTCCTGTGATCCAATCGAGCTGACATTTTGCACACAGACTCGTTGTGCGTGACAAATATTTTCGTGGAAAAAAATTTCCAAAATTTTCCACTTTGTAGGAAAAAAAAATTTCACTAACACAATCATATATTTTTCCTAAACACAGAAAATTATCTGGATGTGTGTCAACACACTATAAAAATGAAACTCTTACTCAAGAAAAACAAATGAATAAAAAAATAAAACCGATGCCACACATATACAGGATTTATAGTGAAAAACTTTGTTTTTACGGGTTAATTTTTTTAAAGCCCTATTCTTCTTCCCTGTCGGCTTTCATTTGTCATTCACAATCAGAGTTTGTGGTGTAAAGTTTTGGCAACCCTTAGCTCTGGATCGTATTTTGCTGGGAGGCACAAAATGGGGACCTTATCCTCATATTTCAGTGTGCGTGTACACAGGCTTTAATGTGCAGGTGCCGAGTATTGTTTGAACATTCTCAGCGCTTATTTCCGATCTATTTTCAGGGGGTGTCAGCCGTGGTTGTCCTGCACCGAGATTCGACTGTCATAGGAATGTGGAATTTCCAACACAGGCACATGACTATAAAAACACGAGTTGAGCGTCTAAATGCTAATATGCACAGTAAATAACTTGTATATATAATTAAGCTTCTATTCATTATGCAACATCACTGGAGCAGAATCTATTATGAATGTATGCTGTTTATGTGTATGTACATATAACGATATGGAAAGCATTTAAAATACATCGTCAATGTCTTCGTACGCTCATTGTAAAATAAGATGGACAGACGCAATCTCTGATGACGAACCTGTTCATTTTTTCAGGATCTACGGTTGAGAAAAGTAAAACTTGGTGTAGTTGGAATCTGAATGTAATTCACTGTTCCCACCTTTGTAAATGCTGATGCCTGAAATGAGAAATGTGTACGCATGCTCCTCCAGAACTTTGGGGGCAAGCATTCGGCGTTCAAAGTTGTCGCTGCGCCATTGTTTTGTGGCAACTCCTAACCGTGCAGCCTTCACGATGATGGGACAATTGAACTCGGCTGAAGACGAGAGATGCATTATTGCATCCAACCGCTACTCGGCCCGTGGCATTTCCAGCACCCACGCCTCACTCGTCGTGGTTAAAATGGTAATAAGGACTCTGTCAGGCGATGTAGGTCTCGTTCGTCCCTTCATTGGGTTCTTGTCTCACACCCCGCGGCGTCCTCGGTCGGACCCGCGCCTCTTCTGCCGTGCACCCCGCGCACGCTCCGTGTGCCCCGTACACTCCACAGCCACACTGCTGCTCCGTGTGCCCCGCGCGCTCCGCTAGCCCCTCGCGCTCCGCTAGCCCCTCGCGCTCCGCTAGCCGCGGCTACCCCACGCACACCGCTGGCCGACGGTGCCGTGGCCTCCACCACGTGGCAAATGGCGCCGCCACCACTGCCCAGCGTGGCTTCCCCCTATTTCCACTCTCTTCCAACTCCCGATCTCTTCCGGCTCTCTCCCTATATCCTCCCCATCACGTGACCCTGACTCCTCCTTCCCGTACTGCCCCCGTCTCCGCCCCCCGTTCACCCCGACTCCCATTGGAGCCGAGGTGAGCAGTGGCTCCTCCCACACGCTCCGTCGACCAGGCTCCGCCCCCCAATACTCCGGCCCGTGTGAGTGGCGTGGAGGCAGCACCCACCCTGTTCTTGCTCGCATTACACTAGTACAGCACTAACTGGTTGCTGTGTGTTGGAGCAGTGGCGGCTCCTGCAACATCTCTCAGGGGGGCAAATGTCTGGATGATTGATAAGGACAAGGTCCACCCATGCAATGGATAAATTAACAGCTTCAGCATGTAAAGGCAACTTCACTTCTTTAATATTAATGAAAAATAAAGTGACTCTTACAATACATCTCCTTGTTTGTTTCTACACTCACTATTATTACACTGCTTACATCACATTACTCGCTTAATACACTGCTTACTTATACTGAAATTTTGCTCTTCTCTCTTTCAAAGTAGCAAAGTGATCAATTACTCTCTCATTGAAAGCAGGCATGTTCCTGACTAGTTCCCTCTCCATGGAAAGCATAGCCATTGCATTCAGACGTTCCTGTCCCATTACATTTCTCAGGAATGTCTTGATTCTCTTTAAGGTTGAGAAACACCTCTCAGCTTCAGTAATTGTCATGGGAGTGGTTATGAGGATGTTCAACAGAGCAACAGTCTCTGGAAAAGTATCCTGGAGGTTGTACTTCAGCAAAACCTGGTACAGCGCCAGTGCACCACAGCAGCCCTTGAATTCTGGACTCTCATAAATGAGAGACAGTTCAGTCTTCAGCTTCGCCTTATTTAACATAGGGTATGCCCTGACAGTGATGTTCAAAGCCTCAACAGGGAATGTATGGCCATGCTGTTGAAACATCTCTCCTTGTAGCAGCGTGGCACTTACAAGGTGGTCGGTAAAGGAGAAACTTTCTTTGGTGTGGACCAAGATTGTGTCGCAGACCTGACAAAATAAATACATTTATTTTAGTTATAACATAAATTATGTATTATAATATAAATATGGAGATACAAGGTTTCCATCCCGACAGCAACAATGTATCAAGAAGAATCATATTTTATATCTCAATATTTTTTTCAAAAATTAATGCTATTGGTCACCCTTTACATCTGTCAATGTGTTTTACAAATATGTAGCCAATGAAAATCATTAAAAGAGCTTGGAAATTATTTTGGGGAAAAAACAGGTTTTCTTTCGTTTCCTGAAAAGTAACAGTTTTGGACATACAAGGCTTCCGTCCGACAGCGATGATTTGTGTGTGTGTGTGTTATTACGTTAATTAACATTACCAAAATTCAAGCTCAAATGGAGTTTGACAAGGGTTTTTGACCAGTAAATGTATTTTCAATCCACTCAGTTTATTTTATTAAAGATTCCACTAGGTGGCGACAAATAATATTGTTCACTGAATCGTTGACGTGTAGGATAAAGATTGTGTTGGTGTTCGAATGGAATGTACAAATTTCAAAGTACAATGCTAGGAGTAAAAAATACTGCTACTATCCTTTCCTAAACTGATTGTAAAAATAAAGTGAGATTCTCCAACACTCGAGTATTTAAATGGTCAGCAATAAAGACCTCTTTAGACAGCCTCTGCTTGTCTTCTTCTCCCAAGTCCCTCCTAGATCGTGTTGTTCCTGTTGCTACGTGCTCCTGCTCCTGAAATGAGCTCTGGTCCCTGAACACAGATAGATCAACAGTGTTTTTATGAATAAAACATGTTTTATGAATAATCTCATGTCATTGACAATACTTATTCATGTCTTAGAAAAACAGAAGCAACACAAATAGTCTGTTTTAGATATATTTTCTGAGAATAGCTCAAAAGATATAAAAATTGCTGGCTAAACTTTGTTACAAACAAGGTAATTACAATTTCCAAAGATGCAGATGATTAAATTAGTTCCCCACTTTTAAGTGTCTAAATCTTGTTACCATATAGCATGCATTTTTAAATGACATGGTCCTATATTGAGAAGGTATGAACAATATTATATGATCTTACCCGATGGACTGCACTTTCATTGTGAAGTTCTAGAGGGCTTGTTTGATGAAGACTGCATCAATGTTCTTCTTCTGCAGCTGCTGGTACATCACGTCAACGTGAGGCATGATTTGATGAAACAGATGCAGAAAAAACTGAAAGTCTTCATCTTGCAGCATCCTCAGGAAGCCAGATGCCTCCCTCACCGTGTTGCGAACAAATGAGCTGTCAGTCGCAATAGATCTGAAACACTCTATAAGGTCATCTAGGTTCTCGTATACAGTGTTCACGATTCTGCTATTAAAGTTCCATCTTGTGGATGAGGCTCTTGGCAGCCTTCGTGTAACAATCTCGTCGAGAATAGTAGTGCCTTTTGGTGACCGGGTAAAAAAGCTGGTAATGCCACTCAGATCAGAAAAGAATACTCTAACTGCTGGAGTTTGAGATGTAGCTTGCTGCATGATCAAATTCAGCTGGTGTGCATAGCAATGCACATAATGTGCATTTTCATAATGTTCACGCACCTTTTGCTGCACACCAGCCCGCTCTCCCCTCATCACACTTGCCCCGTCGTATGCTTGCGCGATGAGTTTAGATTTGTCATCATCAGTGAAAAGACTGTTCAGCCTCTCCAGAATCATACTGGCAATCGACTCGGCTGTTGTATTCAAGATAGGGATGAACTCATAGAAACGTTCTTGCACAGCATGGTCCGTGTCAATGTATCTGAACACAAGCACTTATTGAGTCTGTGTAGAAACGTCAGTAGTCTCATCTGCTTGAATTGCTACGAATCTAGCTGACTTCACCTCTTCCATTATATGCTCCCTGATGACTGATAGCATGCAATCCAACAGCTCATTTTGTACAGTCTTTGATGTTCCTTTAAAGACTGTGGCAGTTTTCAAGTGCTCCTCAAACACCTCGTCTCGCGATGCTACCAAGTTGACCAGTCCATGAAAAATGCCAACGTGGCTTGAGCCTTCGCTCTCATCTCTGCCCCTCGATGCTAATTCGAACAGGCCACACAACTTCACACAGTCGATAAGACGGCCCAGAATGTGGCGGTTCTTACTAACCTCGTCATTGTGACGACGTACAGCTATCCGGTAACTGTCGTCCAACTGTGTGGCAATATTGACCGTCCCGAAAGCCGCCAATTTTAAGCAACTGTCCATATGCATCTTCGCCGTTTCATGCTTTTTCACCTTCTCCGAGAGATGATGCATATCGGTGACACCTGTAGTTGTCCATGCGATGTCCGTCCCGTTCTCGGGATGGAAGAGAATGCAGGGGTAGCAAAATAAAGCATTAGCTACTTCGCAACCTGCTAGCCATTTTATTCGCTCATACCAGTTCCTCGAGAATCCTCTATTATATAATTTCCTGCCCTTTGTAGATACTTGTTTTATTTTAAATTTGGTCTTGGTGGCCCTAACTCTTTAATTGACAATTTACCCTGATTACTACGACGGCTGAATGGTATTTCTTTTAATGACACGATAGAATTAACTGCGTTCGCCACGACGTTGTTCAAGTTCAGCTGGCCTCAACTCGCGAGATGTCCCAACAGTCTGTCTCGCTCTCGTTCTCTCTTTTATTTTTATTTTTAATCACATTTGATGAAGATATGTTTTTTGTTGTTCAAATTCAAAATTGTTTTCAAATATTATTTGTCACTTATTCTTAAAGATTTTTAATAGTGTATGTTTGTTCCCACCAATCGCTGCACAAGTTAAGGATACGTATGATGACGTAAGCACGTTAGTGCGAGCCCTCCCGGAAGCCATAGAGAATGCATTGGAGCGCCCGCCGTTCGAAAAAAAGCCGGAGTGAAATCGCCCAAAAAGAGGCGGTACTCCACAGAACGTGACATGACGCTGATTGGACTATATCCAGAGGCACAGTGACGGCTAGCGTGACTCTGTGGTTGGATGAGATTGGTGGTGCGTCGCCCAATTGCCCTAATGAAGAAACCGCCCCTGGTCTATGGTTCTCTCTCTGTGTGAGTGAGTCTATGGGTCTCTGTGTGTGAGTGAGTCTATGGGTCTGTGTGTGAGTGAGTCTATGGGTCTGTGTGTGTGATGAGTCTATGGCTCGCTCTGTGTGTGTGAGTGATTCTATGGGTCTCAGAGTCTGAATGTCGAGAAGACAGCGTCTGAATGTGGGGGGGTGAGAGGTTGAAACTTATCTTAAACAACTACGCTGGTTTGGTCGTCTGCGTGCGTATCTGGACGTTAATTTATTTACGGACCCGCCCAAACAGCTCGCTCTGATTCGATGGAAATAAAACAGCCGGCAAAAAGCCACAGCTCACTTTGATTCGATAAAAATAAATAATTAACACGCCCGGAAGAGAGCGATAGCATAGGTTTGGCAAGGTCTGCGCCGCAGTGCTCCAGTGCACTGTGGGCGCAGACCCTGCGCTGTGTGAGTGTGGTGTGTATGCAAGTGTGCGAATGGTAGTTACGCTAATATTACGTTTATATGTAAAAAATGGGTGCTGCGTGCTGCGATTAGTGGAGTCCCCAAACACATTTACCTTACGAGTAGGCAGGGGTCGCTATACAGTAAGTCTTAGCGGACTGAGCTGGCAGCTTCACCTGCCGGGACCATGGCCAGTTGCGTAGCGCACCCCTACAGTTTCGCCCATGGGTCAATACCCCCATGGGGCAACCCAGCTGACTGTTTGATGGGTACAATGGGTACTTTTCTGTTTATCCGGCTTATTACCATTATTATGTATTGACGTTGATCACGTCTCCATGGACGGCTTGCTGTCTACTTCGGTTGTGTAATTCAGATGTTGTGCATGCTGCTGCTGGTAAGGGCATGTGTTGCATAATATGCAGCATGTGTCCGCGTATCATGTTTGGCACGAATGCAGTTGGCGTTACTGTACATTTATCATGTTTTGGAGTGCGCATACACACACGAGTGTACATACACAGCAGTGTACGTACAAAGGGATTGCGTTCTACTACACGAACAAATGTGCGAACAAATGATTGTACATACCTATACACACACATACACGCATGTACATATCCACATAAACAAGTGTAAATATACACACGAGTGGACATACACAGCAGTACAGATGCATGTACATACACACAGTAGTAGACTTGGATAGCGTGGTTTTGTGATTATTTTCACAGGTTAAGCTGACGATACAAATCTTAGATGCCCCACAACATTGAAGTACGTTATACTTTTGAAAAAAAACGCATTCAATTCTAATTCCTTCTCTGTTTCCACTCCAAACGCTTGGAATTATTAATAATATTTTAAACAGTGGCCCCATGTTTAATGAGTGTAGTGAAATCTTAACTTTGGAGCTTTCGTGACTGCAGGAATTATTCTTTGGTTCTTTCGGTAAAGTCACGTATAAAGAAAAAATAATAAATTAAATAATAGCATACGACGTTTCGATTGCAACACAAGCAATCACCATCAGGTATAATGAAATAGCGACATAAAATCTAACCAGAAAAAACTATAGACAGACATATAAGCAGACAGATATCACCTAGATACACAGAGAGAGCAACACAGGTACAGCAGAGAGGGGTGATCGTCTCTGTGGCGAGGCCTTAAATAGTGAAGGCGTTACTTTACTGTAGTGAAGGCATTACTTTAGTTTAGTTAATTACATTTGTTTGCATTTGCTCCGGCACATGGTTGAGATCTCGCCCCTCCTTCGCGCCCCGCTGGCCCCGCCCCCCCACTCAGCTCGCTTCCCATTGGACGCGAGGTGAGCGGGGACCAGATGACGCCAAAAGGCGCACTGGTCCAACCCATATGAGACTAGGCTCTAAGGAAAGCTGTCTCGGGTGTGGACCAATCAACTTCAAGGACAGTGCACATTATCAGAGTTATGTTCTTTTGTTTGTATTATGACTGGAGGTATTGCGGTCTATGCAAACATGACTCCTTGTAAAAAGGTGTCAGTTTTGTTGCCAGATAGAAGGGTAATTTACCAATTATCATATTTTTACTGGCAAATGAGGTTCCCATAGTGTAGATCATTTTCCTCATTGTTTAATAAAAACTACTGCAGATTATCGGTTTCAGGATGTACGTGGATTTCAGGTTCGTTGTTCCTGTGTTTGATGGTGTTGGGGCCGCTGGTCCCCGGAGTCCCTCCCTGCTCCGTGCCTATGGCAGGGGCTCCGCCGTGCGCCGACCCCTCGCTGCTCTGCGAGCAGCTGCTGCCGTCGCTGGGCTCATCGCCCGACGGCTCCCCTCCCTGGTCCGTCCCTCCGCGAGCTCGTGTGAGAGGCATAGCTCGCCGCACGCCCTCGTTCACCTGCAGACGCTGCGTTGTCTCTCCACGGATCACGCGCTATTAAAACGGGGGTCGGGGCGAACGGCGCTGCCCTCACACTGCGCGAGTCCCGGCGGCGACAGACGGATCGGGGGCCTGCGGACGCACCGACCCCTTCACCCACACTACGAGCGCACACACCTGCACACACGCGACGCCCACTCGTGCGCCGCTCTACGCAGAGCTCACTCACGTGGTGAACCACAGTGTACACACGCGCACCCACACGCTCACACTGCACGACAATATCACGCGAGACCACGCTTCGCTATTAATGATTTATTATCTGATACCTGGTAATTTAATGTTAAATCAGTGAGTCGACGAGGCTGGCCTACGCTGATACCTTTATACCTATTCCCGATTTATCTGCTATGATTCTAATTCACCTACTTACTTCCTGCTGGATGCCCACGGCGGTTCGTTGATCCCGTGCTCGCAGCGCACCTCGATGCGTCTCACGGACGATCGGGTCGCTGGACTGGAGAGCGTCCTGTCGCCTGGCGCTGGAGAGAAGAGAGCTATTTTCCCTCTGCGCCCCTCTATTTATCCTCCCTACCTCAAAGGGGATGCTGCGCTAAACAATGGGCTCGCGATCCTCTGGCACGCGCACGGCGGTTCTGGGCGCTGTTGATATGCTAATCAGTGTGCTGCGTGCAAGGCGTAAATCCTACTTAATCCCTTCCCCTCCCTAACAATGGGGCCTGCGCT